>NW_028145616.1:632500-695000 GCF_977016875.1 Pavona decussata
TTTTTGATTTCAGTAGCCCTTGCTGAGAATAGAGATCTGCTTTCTCGAATACAGTCATAAACCACACAAAAATACTTCGGTATAAGTAGGCACCGTCCTTAAACATCGAAAGCTGAAATTAAAAGGCACTTGTTAAAGGCTGGCCGTCAGAAATATTGACCCAGTTGAAGTCATGCACCTCAAAGAATGAAGGACGTACAGTACTCTGCTACATGTACATTTTAGTTTTATTCTTACAAACAAACTAGCTTGCTTCAACATTTTAGCCATTCAGCTGTATCGCGTAATAAATAAACACTTGTGAAGACGTACTGTATGTAGCAAGATCAACTCTTTCCGAACATTTTTTCATAGAATATTTTGTGTAGGTTTCCACTAATAGGTGATTCAATGTTGCTTACATAATCTTTCTTTCACTTGTTGGACCCTTAATGTTACATATTTAGGTCTCATTTAATATTCTCAAACTCAATAATAATTCATCAAGAGAAAACAAAGAAAATCACTACCATGACCGTGGTTTGGACATGTGATCCTAATTACCATAAAATTTTGCCAACTTTGGCCTTGAATTTCTCCAAGAATTATTGATCATTTGAGAAGCCATATCAAACTCTCGAAAGTGTGTTTCATCAGATATCCAAACACCTCGAAGTCGTTTAAAAAAGCTCGGCTACGCCTCGTTTATTCAACCTACTTTTCATTGTTTGGATATCTGATGAAACACACCTTCTCGTGTTTGATATATTACTTCAAACACTCAATTACATGTATCCCTGGCCTGAACTATTCCTCCAAGACCAGATGAGTTCGGATAATCCAGGTTCAATTATAATAAAAACTGTAAAACAAAGATTTTCTTACAAAATATTAATAACAAAATATAAATAAGGAAATATAATAACAAAAACAAAAAAACATAACAACATGTAATAACAACAACAGTAGTAACCTGTAGTTACAATTTAAAACACTTGGAGTTCTTCTTAAACAAGGGCACCTTTCATTAGTGAAAGAAAATAATTATGAGTTTGTCCTGGTTAAAGGGCATGACTAGCAAAGCAACAAAAATTAAATATTTTTTTGCATTCTTAGACCTCTGTCACTGAATCTCAGTTTGATGCTGATGCCAACCATCAACCTTAAGTGATAAGTAATAATAATTTTTACACTGGTTTTCAGAAAAATTTACTATGTGATGTTGAGATTCATCTTGAAAATACAGTGTGTGCAATATGGGTACCGTTATGAATCTACCAATTATTTACCTTGCAAACCACCCAACCAACTTTACATGGAAAAAGCGCAGACTGTTTAGCTTGTAATTACTTTAGAGAAGAAACCGGAAGATTTCTTACCTCCTTGGATGCAATTTTTTTGTTGTAGCAATGTCACCGATTTCTAAAAATATATTAGACCTTGGCACTTAAGTTTAATAAGTTTGACATGATTTTATACGCCTTATTCATGGAAATAGAGTTGCAAACAGGCATTTTATAAACTGAATGACTTTCCAGGAGGATTGCCTTCGTTTGTTCCTATTGCCAAAGCCAATTGGATTAAAATGTTCTGTTTACCGAGTAAGCTGCAGGTTCATAAACACTCGAATTAAGAAAATCATAATTATTGCTATACTGTCAAAGGTTAGATGTCATTAAATGCCATGACAGTGCCATGGATTGGATCAGTGTTATTCTGAAAGTGATAATAAGCTACATGTATCACCTCCAGAACGTCCTTAATTTCCGGGCTCTTCATATTATTACTTCTACATGTATATGGACTATGAAGGACCCTTAAGATTACTGTTTATCTTATAGAGTATTATGTTATGGACTACAACTATGCAATGTTGACGGATTTAATAGTTAAGTTCTGAGTTGCGTTGAACCTCATTATGAAAGCGAGGCTAGGTCCAAAAAGTTTGTTGCAAAAATTATATTTGCTTGCATACTGTACATACATGTAATTATAAGAATGAAAACTACTTTTCCTACACATAATAAAAACTGTATTCATAAAGGCTTGCTCTAAAAATCAGGCTCAAAACAACTCAGAAATGGCCTATTGTTTGAGTGTTCCAGCTGCATCTCCTAGAGGAGTTCAGAAATGCGAACCAAATCCTCGACTTTCACTTGATGAGACTTTTACAGAAAGCACTAAAGACAATTCAAGTACTTTGTGCTAGGCATAAAGATATTAAAATATATTGGAGCAAGAGAAATCAATAGGCCCTGATAGTTGCCTAATCTGATTTCCTTTGAATAAATTATACAAAGATTTTCAGGCTGAAGCAGGAATATTCTGATAAACCAATAGAACTGCAAGACTGAACAATAAGAAATCACATCATAAGAAGCGTTTCACAACAATAACAAGTCCACATAAGGCCTTCTGGCTGAAGGTGGGCCTTAAGAAATGTTTTTATCATGTTAAATTGTTGCTATGGTAACCTATAAAGTGGAAAAAAACTACAATTTATTCACCAATATACAATATACCATTATGTATATCGATAAAGAGCATTGGTATATCAAATTATAAGTGCTGGAAAGTATTGAAACTGGTACATGTACCAGGCACCTTACATGTAAATCCTAACTATTAATATTACTGTAGAGAAATTTGGATTTGAAGCCCAAATCATTCACTGGTGCCCAGTTGTGTTACGAGCTAAGCATTATTAACTCAAAACACCAGTTACAATGTAGAATTTTTGCAACATCCGTTCAATTATTCCTTTCTTACATGTAGCTAAGGATTTAAGCATAATTAAAGAGGCTAGTGTAGCAACAAGCTACACAATATTCTTAAAACTGTCCCTGCTTATTAATATTTTCCATTGCTAGATTTGCCTGATTTTTTTGCATGTGGACTTACATGTAGCTTCCTTCAGCAAACGTTGTCGTGATGTGTCATCTGCTGGTTTACACTTTCAATTTTGGAACACAAGTGGAAAATTTGTCATAACAATGAGGCTTCATACAAAGGACAGAAAAGCTGAAAAATGCTTTCAATTTTTAAGGATACTGTACTTTTTTCCTCGTGAAGCGAGGTTAATAAATTTGTCGGGCCGACCCGGCCCGAGCGGAGCTAAGCCGCGCGAATTCGAGCGAAAAATATATTTATATATATGTGTATATGTTTATATCTTTGAAGGTGTCCGCACTGTTGCCTGGCAACAGTGAAAAACAAAGTATGAATGATGTCAGACTGTCTGGCGTCGTCTGGAGCAAAATTTGCATACATCAGAAAAATATGCGTGCATGATCAAATTTCAACTGCAATGTTCATCAATATTCACTGGATACAGAACTATCTCTCCAGAATCTTTTTTGTGAAAGATTGCATTGAAGAAATTACACGTTTTGTGGCCGCGGTAAAATAATTTTCAGTGGGAAATAAATTCATCGAACACGACAGCGCTGCACGCCCGTTGTACATTACTTCGCGTCAGAAATAGATTTTCAACCGCAAACTAGTCTGTGGAACTACGAAAAGACCATGCTCATAAAAAAAAATTCCTTTGCCCCTTTTAATCTCCTCATTTGCTTTCCACTCAGCCCCAGCTTCGCGAAGTTTTGCGAGTCACGTATTTCTAGTAGATGATGTGGATTGGAGGTGCACACTACAGAGACAATAAGGACATGCGCTGATCCCCTCTTGTTGTTTTCTTGCCAATTCTCAAGCACTTTAAGGCTTGGTTATTTGTCCTTCAAAGACCCCCAGCAAAGATTTTAAGGAACCTCTATTCTCTGTCGAAAAAAGAATTTACACTAAAGAGGAAATTCATTCCATAAACTGCCTGACTTTCTTGACCAAACGGAAGTCTTCTTAAGTGTCACGTGACATTCTATGATTGATGACGTCACTTAACATGTTTCTGAAAATGGGGAACATTTATATTCAAAAATTTTGAAAACGTATAGACCTTTTTCATAAATGGCGGCCGATAAATTATTCTTTTGTTTTCATGAAAATTAGCCCTACTAGCCTCGTCAGCGTGTGCAAAATTCAAAAGAATTTTTACTCTGAAATGAGGTTAGTAAGGCTAATTAACATATATTGAAAAGAATAATAAATCGGCCGCCATTTATGAAAAAGGTCTATGCCATTAAAATGTTTAGTATAACTGTGCCAACCTAATTCTGCCTTTTAAGGTGGTACTCGTTATTTATCTTTTAAGATATTTGGACATTTATCATGTCATGTGACCCATTTTCCTTAATTGACCTTAGAAGGGCTCATCGAGCAAGCAACAAACAAGATTGGCATAATGTAGCTTTTTGTTCCCCATTTTTGAGTAAAGATTTTAACCGTTACAAATCGTTTTCAGGTAACGTGACTATAATTTGATACAGCAAATTTTGGAAAATTAATAAGGACACCGATAATAAACTGTTTGCGAAGTTTCACAGAGATCGGACAAATGCTTCCCCTCCAAATAAAAATGTGCATAACAATTAGGCTGGTCAAGCCTTAATACACTTGAGTTGCTGAAATTGAGCACCTTTGCTTCAAAAAGTGACTTGTTACTCAGACAAAGATAATACAAATGCAGGTGGATTAATTTCACCAGTTTTCATCTGCATCAGATCTACACTTACACCTTTTCACATCCACATGTATCTGATGAATTCACAGAATATATTGACCTTCAACAACAGCATCCTATTGCAAAAAGTGTGATAAAATTATATTTATTGTGTCAGACTTTAAATTAAATGAGTCTGTAAGCCTATACATGTACATTGTTTATCACAAATAAGACTGTATGGGATTTTGTGAATTTCGTGGTGTGACAGTGGGAAACGGCTCCAGACAGAACAAACAAACAAACAAATTTAAGGAAAGATTCGGGATTCGTCTTAAATTCCTTGTCGTATGCTATTCTATAGACATATATCAAAGACCATGTATTTTAAACTAAACGTATTATATAAAGGAGTTATACAGGCCTGCAAATGATCCCTGGACCAGAAATGATCCTCAGACGGGAAATGATCCTCAGACTGGACCGCAAATGATTTCCCCGATCGCCCCACCATGAATATAGAATGGAATGGACTTCAATTTGGGCAGTGGATTTCATCTTTATACACTTCATTTTTTTTTTCTTAATAACACTAATTGTTATATTTTAACTATCTGCATGCAAATTTCACAACTTTAAAAATTACAATATAGCAGCACAGTACAACAGAACAATTTACCTATAAACTGTAACATACATGTATATGATTTACTAATCTAACATTACAATGCCTAAAATGTGCAAGAATTCTACAAAACTCTTCCAAATCAAAGAGCGGGTCAGTCAAGACTTTCGCAAGTTTTTTTTTTTTTTTCCGAAGAGGAAAGGAGAATCGGTCAATGTGCTTCAGATGGTGGTCAAATCTCTCCCACTATCGTCACCTTTGTTGTGGTCGTCCAATACGTTATCATGTAATATGTTGATTTTGTCTTTTGTTTTTGTTTTGCCGTTGATTGGACTTCCAGTCTTTCTTTATTTTTTTTTTTACAAAACACACTGTCGTCGGCATAAAACTGCAGAACACCATAATGTCCCCCTTACAGACGCCTTGGGAATAGCTGTCAATTTTTTCCACATTTTAGCAAATTTGATCTTCAGTAATTCGCCCTTCTTCATACTTCAATTCAATTTTTTTAGTACATCTGTTGTTTTTGCATCTATTTGCTGAAGGCTATGGAATTTGCTTTAATTGGCTTTATGGCTCACCAAAGAAATGTTGTCAAAATCAGCTTCTTCTTGGCTACAGTATCTTTACTAGGGTAGATTATAGATACGCCTTCTCCTAAGCTAGACACTGCACCGCAGCAACCGAAATATCAAAAAATGTTCACCAGACCTAATAAGGCAACATAATCACCTCACTTGCAGGTAATGGACATATGTCGAAGGTACGTCTCCCACCCACTAGGATTCAGAAATTCTCTAAAGTGATTGCGTCCGGGATTGCAGTGGGTGAGTTACTTCAGGGAGAGTTCACTACATCAGTGTGAAACTGTGGTACTCTCTGTGGACTGCAAAACAGGCGTATTTTTTGCGTTGGTTCACGGCCGTAGGAGTAAACGCGGTCTTCGATCGAAAGGTCTGAACCGAGTGTGAAAACGGAGAGTGGGACTGGGGAGAGACGCTGAAAAATACGACTGTCGGCTATCCATACAACGAATTCGTTCGAATTTCCCGTCGCTGTACGAACGGGAAATTCCCATTGGTTGAATTATGACGCTACCTGTCAACATAATGTCAATCGCACCTCATCAGAGATAATCGAACCTATGTCAATTTCACGCTTAAATGATCTCTTCGTGGGGAAATGGAAGACCTGAATTTGGATGCGCTTGCGAGAGATTTGGGATTTATTCTGAAATCAGAGCAAAAGGAAGCGGTCGAGTCGCTTCTCAGAGGAAGGGATGTTTTTGGTGTGTTACCGACAGGCTTTGGAAAAAGTCTTATTTATCAACTGTTTGTTTTGGCGAAGAACGCGAGCCCAAAAGCAGCTTCTTCGGTCGAACGGCTGACGATCATTGTCATTTGCCCACTAAAGAGCATCATAGAAGAGCAGATAACATCAAATGAGTTCAACTTTCGACGCAAGAGAATTCCCTTCGTCCAGTTCAAGAGAGAGAGCAACTGTAATTACTTTCGCCAGCATCGGCAACGTTTTACCCTTTCTTCGGGGCTCAACAAACATGTTTTCTGAGGATATCCAACCGGTTTTAAAATTCCCATACTGAATGTTAAAAGAACGACCACACAATCTGCAATTATCCGCCGTGGTCGCTTCCTTCGACTTTCTTCCACGTCGAGAAGCAGGTTTCTTTGGTGTTGTTTGATTCATATTTAAAAACAAAACACTTCCGCCAACATTTCGGTTAAAAGCCGAACATGCTTACATTAAAAATAAAAAAATAAATAGACCCATCGAGTGTATCATATTTAAATGTGGGCAGAGCTGTCAGCGAATTTTCGCACCTCAGTGATATCTGAGTCAGAACGAATTCGTTGTATGGAAAGCCGACAGTCGTTTTTTCTCGCCTCACACGCCCTGCGGGCGTGTGAGGCTCGCGCTCGCGCTTCGCGCGCGCGAATCCACGCTTACGGCGCTTCGCGCCTTTGTAAGAGAAAAAACGACTGTTTTGCAGTCTATACTCTCTGAGGAGGCTTTCCCATTCCAGTTAAGTATTTTTGAGTTGCACTGTCAAAATTTGTTTCCTATTGTTCTTCCTATTTGAAAAAATGACGAATTTCATACTGATTAGTGCACATTTTAGGCATTGTAATGGTATAAGTAAATTATATACACGGGCATGTATGTTCCAGTTATAAGTAAAATTGTTCTGTTGCACTGAGCTGCTACATTATAATTTTTAAAGTTGTAAAAAAATTTGCATGCAGCTAGTTTAATATAAACGACTGGTGTTATCAAGAAAAAAAAATGCAGTTAAATGCAATTTAACTAAAAATTTAATTTAAGAATTTAAAAGAAAAGCTGACATTCATTGGGCGGTCAGCGGCTTTTGGTAGGTGGCGCAAGCGCAGAGCACCGCATTGTGGTGGCATTTTTAAAGCGTGGTGGTGCATAGCGGACTATTGTGGAGTTTCTTGTTGGATCATCTCGGTTTTTCTGCCCCTCCCTCCCTCTCCCCATGTTACCCCTTTCCAGTGCTTACGCAGTGTGACGGGTGTCCAGATGACTCGGTGTGGGGGATCATAGCTGGGTTGTGGTTATTGCCGGCCATGGGAGCGTATTACTGTCTAGGGGCCGGATGGACACAACGAAGGCCCCTGGGACTTCCCGGGCACCCTTCTTCCACTCAGCTTAATGCAGTTGTTAAAGTGTATAAAGTTGAAATCCATTTTCCAAATTTGAGTCTATTCCATTCTAAATTTATGGTATGGCGCTCGGAATCATTTGCAGTCCGATCTGGGGATCATTTGCGGTTCAATTTGGGGATCATTTCCGGTCTGGAGATCATTTGCGGGCCTGCACAGAGTAAACAGTACCAGTCAAATAAAAACCGATGGTAGCAAAAGTGATCGATTAATATTGGAAATCGATGAAATTGGTAATCGATGAAAATCACTGTTATTTAAGGACGGTGCCTACTAATACCGAAGTATTTTTGTGCGGCTTATGACTACGCGGGAAAAGCAGATCTTAGCAAGGCCTCTTGGAATCCAAAAAGAAAATTGGGGGTAACCACGCTTTTTTCAGAGATAATTAAGCAATAATATCTCAAAAATATAAAGCAATGTATGGGATTTTTTCCTAAATTGAAGTTTAATTATCTCTGAAAAATGCATGGTTACCCCTAATTTCCTTTTGAGATACCAAAAGCACTTGCTAAGTTCTGCTCTCTCCGTATAGTTTTAAACTGTGCAAAATTATCCCTGTGTTAGTAGGCACCACCCATAGGAAACCCGAGTATCTCGAGATGTGCAGAACGTATGCGCTGTAACAATAGTAGGCACCGTCCTTAATTGATCTTTTTTATTGATTACCGATGTAATGGATAATCAATGACAATTGATAATCACAAAAACTTGCACAATTGATTGTCCATCGATTACCAACATCAATCCGGCCGACTTATTGACATCAATTGCCATTGTTGTCATCAACTGTCATCGATCAACGATTTTCATCGATTGCCCAGGCCCTAAACCAAACTATAAAATTCTTACTGTTCTTAAATCTACATGTATTGTTACTTGTGTGTTGTCCGACTTAAGTTTGCATTATGTTGAAAATGTGATAAATTATGTTACAGCCACACATTATTATCTGTAAAGTGGTCACTAACAAGAAGTTGAAAATAAAGAAAAGGCCAAACTTTCTGCTACACAAAAGTGGTCGGAGTCGCTTACATGTACAAAGGGTTCCAGCTAAACTTTGGAAACTTCTGGTATTTTAGAAAACTGATTGCTTATGAGAAGTGGTTGCAAAGGGAGGTTCAACTGTAGTTACCCTAGGCTACTAAAATTTCATGGAAAGTTGCATCACTATAATTACATGTATGGCTTTGCTTTCCTCCTTTCTTTCCGTGGTGACTGCATGCACTGACTTATGCTGAACATAATAGAGTAGGATTTAAAATAAAACACTTGGATCTTAACTCACCAAATTTGATATGTACATATACTATTCATTAGCCCTTTAGAGGAAAAAATTTTAAAACCCTCGCTGAATCTTTTTTGCACTTAATTGACCCGGTGTATAAGAAGTTTCATAATCAGGTCTTTGAACTGTTCTACATTTGTACAACACCAAGTACACGTCTTGAAGTTCTTCTAATGTTGATAATTAGATTGATTAAGCAAACGTAAAGGAATCTGTCAAGCAGCCATCTCTCAATTAGTTGAAGTCCAAATTACAAGCCTTTCTTTTTCTTGCAAGTCAAATCTACTTCGCTGCTCATGATAATTTGCATTATCATTAAGTTTTTTTTTTTTTTTTTTACAGCTGTACATCCAGAATAACTACTGTAAATATGATTTACATGGTAGTGGCTTAAATGTTTGCGCAGCCTACGTAAAATAGCCTTGTTATGCACCACACGTTTTTGTATCTGATCCTTAACATACATTGTACAGGTACCAGTTACCCAGTTGCCAGTAATAACCAAATCTTCGCCTACAATATTAGTACAATTATGTCACTCTCAACTTAATGACATAAACTTCATTGGGTGTCAGTGCATGAACAGTATTAAGTCTCATCTGCTTGTGTACAATTATAAAATTAAACCTTTGGTGTACTATTCCTCTCACATTCAATTCTTATCAATTCTTATTTTACAATTATTTAACTGAAATTTATTGTTGTATAGATCTAGATATAGTTCTTCGCCAAGTGTTTTTTTTCATGAGCTGCCGGCTTGGGAGACTAGGCAACAACTCCCTACATTACATGTATTTTCTCAACTTTAATAAATAAAGTTACGTACTATTACTACTTACTCACAGTTGATAACTGTTGGCAGAATATTACTGTACTGGCATCAAAGAGGTCATGGGTCCATATCTGATTTCAGCATTTTTTTCAGCCTATCTTTTTGCAGGTGCTAATTAACTTTGTACACATTACTGCAATGGTCTCCCATTTATTAACTGATTACAGATTGATCGAGTATTTACATGTACACTGTTGTTCAAGAACATTTGAGGGATTATAAAAAAATATATTCAGTTAAAAAGTTATTCCAACATTATTGTTGCCTTGAAAATAGCCCATACAGCTGTTCTGAAACACATGTACATGAACATGTATGCCCAAGCTAAACCTGTGAAGGTGGTTTCCAAGTTTGTTGTGTGATTTGTATTAAGTACACATAAAAAAGGTCACAGCTTGCTAGCCTTTCATGACTTTTTGTACTACAGTCATGTATACTCCCCTCAACGTAAATTAGTCACTTTAGTGTGTCTTTTATTAACTTTAGAGGGTAAAATTGAGCCAAACCTTGGATGATTTTAGCAAGGCAAGACATTATTAGTAAACTATGCATGACTGACATGCCGATGCTTGACCTACTGAAATATGTTGGTCATTTTTTATAGCAATGGTGGCACATGCTCAACGTGCACATCTATGTTTTTATGCAAAGGTTTTTGTCGCGATGAAAGAAAACAGAAGTGAAAAAAATATAAGAATATGGAAATGACAAAGAGAAACTTCTGCAGCTAACAGGTTACTCTGATCGAGGAGTACAGATGTGCATACACACATCTTGAACACATACATGTAAGGTACATGTAGTAAGCACTAAATGTACAGCTACATGCACAAGTACATTGTATAGCAAAATTCACCAATTCGTCCACTATAATTTTGAAATTGTAAACCCGAGGAGCTTCACTGATCATGCGCTGCAGTGTTGAATCCATCCATCTGTGAATGTACAAATGTATATATTAACTAATTAAAAACAAAATTCAGAATGAGAAGAAATTTTACTTGGCTTTGAAGTTTTGTCCACAAACTCACAAATGTCGGGATATGCAAGAGCTAGCGCTATTACTAATTAAAAGGACAAGGTAGGAAGAGAACATGCCTTGAATAAAAAGGTGTACACTTAAAAACTGTCTCAGTGGTTATTCCTATTAATTTTACACTGTATTGTACTGTTCTCAACATGTACTCTCCAATTACTACATGTACTATTAACACCCAGTAAACATTTAAGGAGCATGGCTACCAAGTTTTAGTGTCACTTTGAAAAGTTCTTTTCTACATCTACAGATGAGTGTAGTCTGCCCAATATCATATACAGTAAACCAGTATTAAGCAAATCCCTTGGATAAACATGTACATGTACATGTAATAAACAAGGATATACATGTGGACTGTACAAATGTAAAAAGGTAAAAAGTTAATGATCGTATTTTTGGGCAGTTCATCAGAACCTGTATAAAAGGGACACTGAATTAAGTGGACACTAGCAAGGGTCCCAAACATGTCCCCTTTTAATACAGGTTTCACTGCTATATATGGTGTATACTGATTCTAATTATGGAATTGTACAGTTATACATGAAAACAATTTCATCACTTTGAATGCTGTACTTGTTTCATTCTTAGATCGATCCTAGATGGTTAGTTCTTTGAAAAAAATATTTCCTCCATAACTTTTGAGTTACATACTATATACAGTACTACATTATTTTGTGAAAAAAACGTGTTTTATTCCCTGCCATTTTGATTTTCTCTTCAATAAAAAATGGTGCCAGAAAATAATAATTATTTGAAAGTGAAATCGCCGAAAATAATCTGGATGCTGTTGAAAAAATACCTTGGTGTTATAATTTATTTCCCTAAAAGGAGTCATCAGGTTACACTGTATGTCATCAATTCCATCTCTTCTTTGAGTTCCAATAGAATACTGTATAATTACCACAGTGACTATACTTGTGGCATAATAAACACTGATACATTTCTCATGTCCATGTACCACAAAATAGGTTTATTTGTGAAGAAACACACTGAAGGAAAAGAGAAAGAGAGAAAAAAAATGGTGGAGAAAGGCACACACAGGATTATACTGAGATCAATACATGAATAACTTAAACAATCTCTCAGTGTGAATTCACATGTAGATGTCATGTAGCAGTTTCCTCTAGAAAGATCACCTTTGAGGCACAGGTGTATTTCTAAATTTTGGCATTTGGAATACATGTAGACAGGAAAACCAACATGTCAATGCTCTATCATCTAGCGAGTCTAACCTATTAGTTATTGCAGATGTAAAACTACATGTTTGTTACTTTTTTGGTCAGCTGTAAATGGTTTGAACAGTTGAAGTGGTAAACAAGGCTTATTATTATATGTACGTGTAATGTAAATGTCATTATAATTTTGGTAGAATTATGGGCTTTCCACAGTACATGTAGGTTTATTTCTTGTTTAAAAAGAGGGAAATTCAAGGTCAAGAAACCCAAATTTCTCTGTCACTGCATCAGCAAGTATGTTGATAAGGTAATTAGGCCATTGTAAATAGACTGGAGTGCTAGCACTTCCTCAGAAATGCTTGAAACATCAGCACTCAAATCACTTTACAGTGGACAAAATACATGTACAGCTGTACCTGTACATTATTAACTCTGGTCTGTTTATAAAACCAAGCAATTTCAAATAAATTTTTTGCTACAGCTGTACATGAGGGATAATTTGCACGGCTTACTTAGACAAAAAAGAGACTACATATACATGACTGTACATGGAAGCTCTTATACAAAACATGCAAATCAAAAGCGCCAGTATAATGATAATAAGGACCCAAATTTAGTGTAAAGCCAGTCTTCTAACATTTAGAGGAAAAAAACACATTAATCTCTAGTGTGGTAACCATACATGTCTAGTGAGCAATTATTATTTCAACTTTTCCACAAATACTACATACAGTACATGTACATCCCACATTCCCACAACAGCAACATAAAATTTGAAAATTGAATTTTGACAGGTATCACGCTCTATACAAGACGGTTGGACCACAGGGAGCCCACACAAACTGTGTGACCGTTTGTATTTTGAATTTATAGAGGCAATGTACGGGAATATCGAAAATCCTCGTATTATCGTACTAGATTGCGATAGTTATTCTCATTTAACATCAAAATAAACGTAGTTTTACCTTAAATGTTGTGTGTTGTCGTTCCTGAGGTTGAAGACGGCGATTTTAGCCATTTGAAGGGTTCGGCGTTGAACGTTCACTCGAGCGTAATAGAAGAGTGACAAGGGAGGAAAACTAGTTTTGAAAGGGTTCCAGCGCCGGAGCGATTTTCCCCCTCAAAAAACGCATCGCTCCGATTTCAAACTTCACAGCATAAAGGTCAAAAGATTTTCGATTCTTCTCGTACCTTCCAATCGAAAATCCATTCAAACGGCCCGGAGCTAGTCCTCGAAGAAAATCAAAATCCCACAGTATTCGAGCGAGTGCAATGCGTAGCAAAATTCATACGTGCCAGCCAAAAACCGTCCCGCTGATTGCCCCTTTCTGATTAAACGAAGTTAGACAATGGCACGTATGAATACATACATTGCCTCTATAAATTCAAAATACAAACGGTCACAATATAGTTTGTGTGGGTCCCCTGTGGTTGGACCGTCTTTCGGTCTGTACAAAATGCAGACTGTAGACTGGGTATAAAATGCAGACTGCAGACTACATGTAGACCGTATAAAAATGCAGACTGAGACCAAAACCGCGTCTTCGTCAAATACAGGATACATTTTGAATTTTTCAACTGACAGTGTAGCTTATGCTAGTGTCATACAATCGCCTTTCGAGATCATTTCCCATGAAATTGATTCTTTTCGAAAAGCGCCAATCTTAAAATAAACAACCCCAAAGCATGATGTAAGCAATCAGACGCGGACACATGACCTTTACTTCACACATGGTCGACCTCTTCGCCGTCTTTGCATCAACATGGCATTGGCAACATCGGTAAGTGACAATAAAATAATGTTTTTTGAATAAAATATGTATCCATGTATTGCTAGAATGCTGAAGGTATGCAATGTCTTTGACATTATTTATTCAAAGAAACTAGTTAAAATTTGTCGATTTCAAATTGCTTCCCCCCTCAGAAATTAAGTCTGTTTCCCTCATTATGATATGAAAACCGTCATGGGCGTCATTATGCGCCGATCAAATCGAAACTTCAACCCCCCCCCCCCCCCCCCCATTCCCCCGCACAAACCCCGGGCACTTAACTATTTTCTGTGCCCGGGAGTGGGGAATTTGACGGGTAAGGCCTTCCCGGGGGTGGGGAATTTGACCTTGCCTGGGTGGGGTGGGGAAAATTGAACTGGAAGTGTCAGGTTTCAAATCGCTTTTTTGGTGGGGCGCCGAAGTCGCTAACAGCTATAAACACGTGTTTGAACGAGATGGAAGAGTTTAAAGCAAGAGATACAGCATTACAAAAAAGATCTTCAAAAGTGAGAGTGCTTAAATATTAATTATTTTTATAGATTGTATATAAACAATGTAGATTTTTATATAACGAGTCAAGCTACGACTTTGTCCCGCAGTGAATAGTGAAAGAAATAAACACTGTTGAATGAAAAACTGCTTTGGCTTAAATGGCAGAATATCCTGCCATTCGAACAACATTCTACGTAGCCGGCGAACTAATTAATATGTATTTCTAGTTTTTTAAACGATGTAGTTTTTTATGCAATGAGTCAAGCTGCGCCTTTCTCCGGCATTTGTGTCTGCAGAGGTTTTTAGAATAGCCATAAAACAGCAGTGAACAGTTAAAGAAAAAAACATTGTCGAATGAAAAACCGGCGTTTTGGCCTAAACTGCAGAATACCCTGCCACTCGAACAGTCTACTGTACGTACAGCCGTAGCCGGCTAACTCATTTTAAATATGTTATTATGTATTTCTTGTTAA
This sequence comes from Pavona decussata, assembly GCF_977016875.1. Taxonomy (NCBI): domain Eukaryota; kingdom Metazoa; phylum Cnidaria; class Anthozoa; order Scleractinia; family Agariciidae; genus Pavona; species Pavona decussata. The sequence goes on from NW_028145616.1 coordinate 647,427, forward strand.
ACAACCTTTGCCGTGTTTCGGAGTTAGAACAGCTTACACTTGCTGATTGACATTGTCTGACTTAATAAATGAATTTCCAATCATTAGTTTCAATCCAATCTTCAAAAGTTCAAATGCCCGGGGTTTGCCCGGGGGGATGTTGAAGTTTCGAGTTGATGAGCGCATTAGTTTTACAAACTAATGCAAACCGATTAGTCTCGAGTCTTTTTTGTGAAGAAAGGGCCTCAGGAAATGAAAGCTACCAAATCGAGATAAAGAAAACATACTGTTGAGAAATGGGTCAAAAACAAGGTCTGTTTCGTGGGAGATGATTTAGGAAATGTGATTGCGTGACATACTAGGGTAAGTTGAAAATTGAAAATGTATCCTGTATTTGACGAAGAGGCGGTTTTGATCTTAGTCTGCATTTTATACCTAGTCTACATTTTATATTCAGTCTGCAGTCTGCAATCTGTAGTCTGCAGTCTGCATTTTATAAGTGACCGGACCGTCTTTACTATATGGGGGACACCCAATCTATAAACAGGAATACCATGACTTTAATATGGCGGCTCGTGTCCGTGAACAGTCCAAATCAAGAAATTCCGATGAAAAAACTTAGCAAACATCCAGGTAGCCAATATTACTTGGATCTTACCTTAAGGATGTACATCAGAACCGGCACAGCAACGGATGCCAATCCTTGCCTCGATAAAGCTTGCTTACAGAAGTCTGAGGAAAACGTGAACCGAAGCCGAACGGTGGCACGTTGTAAAAAAAAATAATAATAACACACAGCTTTGATCGGAACAAGGAAAGTACAAAATTCTTCTCTCCACATACGAGCTTTCACTTGTCCCACAAAATCATTAGTTCATTGATTTCGTTTGCGCATGATCAATACCTACCCAGGTCCCCCCGGTCACAACGGCGAGCGCGAAACCAACCTCGTTCTCAGGGCCTTTCCCTAAATTAGAGATTTTCAACATTGAAATTATTCTCGCCATTTGCCCTTGTCATAGGAAAGCACAAGTTGCAAAAGAGAAAGTGCATTGAATTAACTCTTCTCTCGTCTAAATTCCGCAATACCTCAGAATGGAGTCGTGACTAATGGTCCACTGTTACTGTACAGGTATGTGCCTTTCTTTCCAAGAGCTGTAAATAATATAAGTCGAAGAGCCGCAACCATAAGAAGCTAACAAGGAGGCTGGAATTCGCAATCCAAAAAAAGATGACTGGAATCCGGAATACAGAACCTCTAGGGGATTTCGCTACATCAGGCAAATTCCGTATTAGTACTGATTAAAATAACCGCCTTACTCACGGAAAAAAAAAAGTTAGTTCCCCCGTTACCTGAATAATTTTTTCCCAGTGTATAGCTTTCACGAACAGCAAAATGCTTCCCAAAGTCCTTTTTTATAATGGGTAAGTGCTCTTTGAACTTGATCTATCTTATGACGCTAGTCGCAGTTTGACTTCACCTTTGACGTGAGTCAAACGTTTAAAGTCAGATTTTTTTTGTCACATTTGATTTCACCTTCAGACAGATATTAAAAGTGTGTGAAGCCATCACAAATTTGACAATACGCCTAAAGTGAACGGGTAAAAAAAAAATACGATATTAAATTATATTAGACCTCAGCTTTGAAAGTATAAAAGGAATAGCAAAGCCGTTTCATAGTATTTGTCGACTTTACCTTTGACGCACATCAAAGGTGCAGTCAAAGTTGCCTTGTGTCGTATTTCACTCCACCTTTGAAGAAAAATAGCTCTATATATTATATAAATTTTGACTTCTCCTTTGATTCGCGACAAAGTTGACATTAAATTCACTTCACCTTTAATCGGTACCTAACGTGAAGCATATCCAACTTTTCGCAAGAACACACAAAGCAGACTTGAAAGACTATGCGTCTTGCGATTGAGCAAAAAAAAAAAAATACAAAAATATCTTCCTGTCCAATCAGGAGCAAGAGAGGATCCTCTCTTGATCAGGAGCCAGTATTATCCTGGCTTGTAAGGAGACTCTACCAGAGATCCTTCCTTCTGTTAGCCAAAGATTTTTCCTGCCCATTCGCTCATCTCCAATTTGTCCTCGTCCGGCACTGCTGCGAGGTTGGGGGGTGGGGGAGGGAGGAATTCTTGCCGCGACGACTTTGAAGCTCAGTCACAACTCTTTTTGTAATATTTAAGCATTTGAACAATTTATCTGGGAAATTTCATTTGGTCCTTTATTGTTTATTGCCTTTGATGTTACCACGGCAATCAATTTAAGAAAAAACCCACTATAATTGAAAATTAGGACAAATTTATTTTTCTTATCGTAACTTTTATGTTTTTAGTTCATATTACTGTTCCTTTATTGGTTTTGATTACTTTCTTGATTACTTGATTTGTCGAGATTCTCTCCGCCGAAAAATAAGAGAATCTCGACAGCTGGAAATACGTCTGCCGGCGTTCGTAGGCTAACTCAATCGAACCCAATCGTTCGATTGAGTTCGACTTAGTTCGATAACTGAAACGTTCGATTTGGCTCGAGTAGTTTCATCGATAGTTTCCCGTTTGGTTGTAGAGAAGTCTCTGTTTCAATTGAGCCAAAGGTAATTTTCACCGCTTAGCCTGTGACAGCAATGGTTGACTCTGGCTGAGACGTGCTTGAACTTTTTTTGGAAGTAGAATTGTTAACTTGTTAGTGGCACAAATCAGTCATGTCCAACACACACCACTTGTTCGAGTCTTTAAAGTGAAGATTACGCTGGTACGAGTCGTACGAATGGTGCAAGTAGTGAGTGTGATAAATGTCATGATCAGCCATAACAAGATTTCTACATCTGCCATGGCATAAGAGCTCATTCTCAAACTTATTAACAATTCATGAGGTGAAAACAAAGAAATCACTGCTGTGAAGGAGATTTAGAAAAAGTGATCTTAATTATCACAGAATTTGGTGAACTTTTGCTTTGAATTTCTCCAAGAATTATTAATAGTTTAATAAGTTATACCAAACTCTCGAAAGAGTGTCTCATCCGATTTCAATTCACCTTGAACTTGGTTCAATAATTAACTGGCTGCTCGTCGTTTTTCCAACCTACTTCGCGGTGTTTAATCGGATTTTTCCTCGTGTTAGATATATTACATCAAACTGAATTTAACATTAATCGATCTCTTGTGATAAACGAAAGCCAAATTTATTATGTGGAATTATTATATACCATTCTGATATTTTTCATCCCACATTCCCATTTCCTCCATCTACCATCCACGCTTTGCCCAAAAATATGATTAGTGGTCATTAGAAGAGAAAAGGTGCACTTACAGGGGAAATAAACTATTTGTTGGCATCCGCTCATTGATAGCATTATAAATGCCCTTAGTTTATAACAATTTAGTGCTGTGCGCGTTGTAGAAAGCCACACAGATATGTCATTTCAAGAGCAGAATCTTCCTGCAGTCGGATTCTCACTGCCCGATTCCAAATCCGGCATCGTTTGTTTACCATAAAAAAATAGATAAAAGATACATAAAAGAAGAGGAAAAAGATGTAATTAATAATAAAAGTTCAAAATTCTATAAAAAAAAGAATTCCATTATGCAGAGATATTAAGATCATACAATCGAATTATACTAATGACGGCTAAACCAGTGTCCATGAAAAGCCCTAAGTATAAAAGCATATAGACACGTATTTCAGATATCCGCACTAGCGACATTTATTTCACAGTCTAATGATTGCTCTATCTTGCTACGAAACGGCGTTTGCGAACCTCTGACGCATGCATGTACCGATCTTAAGAGTTCAAACGAGGTCTGTGTCCTTAGCCAAGTGATTACAACATGATAAGGCTCGGTGTCTTTCTGATCTATCTTGTCTGCGAGATGCTTTAAGAACCGCTGACACTCGTTTCCCATTCCGCCATTGGTTCCAAACACTAAAGGCGTAAACGAACCCATTTCTACATCTAGCACCCGCTGCTGGTACTTGCGCTTCTTTTCTTCTTCCTGCTCTTTGAACACTTCCGATGTTGGCTTGCTCTTGTAACATTTGAAGTTGACGTGCGTAACTCTAACATCAAAATATGCCGTAACTCCTCTTGCCCAGAAACCTCCCGCTTTGATGTTCAACCTTGCCTCAGAACTTGTAACAGCGCTCCTAAAACTAAATCGCTCGTTGTCCAGGGGTTGAAGGCGTGGTTCGATTTCGAAATTATTACAAATCTTGTCGATGAATGTCGTTAACAAGTTTCGTACACCGGAATGTCCTTGCGCTACAAACCCCCCTTTTTACAAGAGAGGACGTGACTAACGGTGAATTCATCCCCACATATGCAATGACTTGGTAAATCGACTAAGGGCAAGTCATAACGGAAGCGTAGCGAGTCTCTGAACTCTTGCTTGTTGAGGGCTAAACCTTTCTCTGCGAGTGGCATCAAATTCAGCCAAGAACTTGCGCCCTTGTCCCTCGATTGGTTAACCAGACGCAACAGGCCTGGGGAGAGGCTTGAATCAATGCTATCCATTTTCTCTCTGGCACTTGCCGGCTCTTAAGTGATTGTTGGTGCCTCTTTAGCTCCTCCGTAGATCTTTCTCCTGGCACCATGATGGAACTCTGTGAAGTAATAGAATCTACGTGCGCGGTGGTTATTAGTCTCGAGGCAGGAAACTGCTGCGGTGCCTCGGATTTCAGATCAGAAATGCCTAGACCCCCTTGACCCGTTGCTAAGGTCGCAAGTCTGCGCACCTCGTTAGGGAGAGGCTCTGATTGACCGAACAAAGTGGAGAGTAGTAAATCTTCAATCACTTCCTGGATTGGATCGACATAAACTTCAAACGATTCAATCGTGCGCATGAAGTAGTTAAACTTCGACTTGTAGCCTTTTGTGAAATCAATATACGCCGCATGGGCTGGCGCGTCGCTATTTCAGAGAGACGTTCGATTTCCTCTTTCCATGCACGAACCTTCTCCTCGCAATACTGATCTTTGTATTCTTGCGACGCAATACCTGCCCCAAGATGGCGCTGACCTTCAGTCGTTATGTTGACTTCTTCTCCGCAATGCGCGGCCCATTTTTGAGTCGGAAATGCGCTGGAAGGATAGGTATTCATCTCTACTTTGATTCTATGAAGAAATTGGGACACTAGGGATGATTTCAACGGATTTATTCCGTTTCACGCTTCGGGCATGGCTGAAATAGAGTTCGGCCTTTCGTTACACTTAACAATGGAAACCCGAATGACGCCGTGAACTCGCCGAAATCGCTTCGAACCGGCTTGAAAAGATGGTTAATGACAAAAAATACATGAAGAAACAGGGTAAGTTGACTTTATTGACAAAAAACTGTTATTTTCTACCATTTTACACAAGTCCGTTGTATTACCATATAAATCTTTATAATTCAACGGTTCTCTGATATATTGAGCTTGGGCTGACTGTGGCTTACAATGCTTACAATGCTACCCCTATTACAATTTATTCTCCTGACTTAAATATATATTTTAGAGAGGTAGACAAAACAAAAGATCACAGACACAATGCAGATACTTCAATTAGAAAATGACAGTGCAGAATTTGAATGAGGCATACACATATTTTCTCCGCGTAATATCACAACAAAAGTTATTATAATAATGGTTCCCATCTTTTCCTAAAATCGTGAAGCTTCTTATTTCTCAAGACAATGAACCCTTTACTCTCCTTTTTGGCTTCTACTTTGTGTAGAAACAAATCCAATTTTGGGATTGTTTTGTTTCTTCTACACTCCCATATACATAGTTTACCTAAAATTATCAGATAATTTAGTAGGTCATTTCTATTTAAAATGCCAACTATAACATCTTTTAAAGATAGGCTCAAATATTCACTCCGAAAATTAGAGCGCCAATTGCAAAATCTGTTCCAAAAAGCGCGCGCATAGGAGCAGTCATAAAAGAGATGGTACTTTGTAAATTGCGCAGACAGAACACTTCTCTATCTCAATTAACCCAATTTTAAATAATTTGGTATTTGTAAACAAGATATTATTTAGTAATTTATACTGAAAAGACCAAACAAAAGTTTCACCTGCTGCGTTATAGGGGATCGAAAACATCTCTTGCAACGGGTCTGAAATTTCCAAATCGGCTGACAAAGTTTTGAATCTATTCGGGTATTAAGCTTTATTAGCAATCAGCAGTGAGTAAAACTGTTTAGATTTAGCTGAGTGCGCATCGAATTCCGTATTATTATATTTGAAAGTCATAGGATCAAATTCCACCGTTGGGTAAGAGGAAAGCCTATCCTTAGGCACAGGCAACCGTAAGGCAGACCATGTCAAAACGTTTGAATCAAGCCCCACATTCTTTAGGTATTCAAAAGAGCGTACATTATCCAAACTAAATAATAGATCATTTAAATAAAGAATTTCACATTCTGCACATTTTTTTATAAAAAAAAAGATTTTTTATCAATTCTTATCTCTTTATTTTTCCATTCTACATAAAGAGCATAATTAATATCAGAGAAAACATTTCTAAAATCTGCCCACCAGTCAAGTAGCTCCTGATAAAAACCCTTTAAACTTAAATTGAGATCTCTGGACTTACCCGCGCATCAAGAACCCGTGAAATCCAGGACTCACAGCCTTATTGCTTTACTTTGGGTTTCGCGATCCGTAAGATTCAGGCCACCGTTCTTCAGCGAGTTAATGACTGAGATTCTAGTCACTTTATCTGGACCTTTCCACAAAAAATTATATACCATCCTCTCCATATGTTTAATAATTTCTTGTGGGGTTTCCAATATTGTAGAAACATATAAAAGCTTTGGTATAAGGAACGATTTTATAATGGTCACTTTGCCAAACAAGGATAAACCCCTCGATTTTTGAATGTCACTTAATCTTTCTTGAAAGTTTTGTTTTATGACCTCTCCTTGGTCACACGAGAAGTAAATTCCTAGCGTTTAACTCCTGTACACCACTCAAGGCCCAGAGGTTTCTCTGATGAATTCTTATTTGCCCCAATCCACATCGGTTTAGCTTTTGAAACATTCATTTTTAAACCAGAGCATTTTTCAAAATTGTTCAAAATTTGCATGAAGATTTCTACAGAGGAGGTGTTCGCCAGAGTAACAGTCATATCATCAGCATATAGGAGTGTTTTAATTTCGTCATTATCAATTGTTATACCTTCAACGAGGGTCTATTATAGTGTGGCGGTTTGGCGGTTTAAGCCAATTTTGAGTGCCAGTTTGCGGTTTCATTCACGTTTACGGTCAAGAAATTATCGTGCGGTTGCGGGAAATCATAAATTTAGCTCGCGGTTTTTAGTTTTTGCGTGTTTTTATGGCGGTTATTCAAACAGAGTTAAGAGGCTCAGAAGACTGAGCGGTAAAGGTAACGTAAATTTCACAAGCTTGTTAGAACGACCACATAAGAACAGACAACACACCCAGCCCTAAAAACTTGTACTTTTACAATTCGTTATAAAGATCGATCTCGATCAATCTTTGTGTTTGTGAACAGCCGATTAGACGTCAAAACCTTTTGTTCGCTGGTTACTGAATGGAGTTATAGAAACAATTTGCTCTGTTCTTAAGATCTTGTGGTCTTTGTGAGGAGAGATACCATTACTGAGCTAATACATCGCAAAGAATTTGCTACGTGCTGTTAAAAGATCGGTTTTGAGGATAATCGTCTTCCCTGTAGGGCGGTGTCGGTTTTTAGAAGAGAACGAAAGCGGTTTGCGGTTTCGAAGGAACGAAATATGGCGGTTTACGGAATGTACGACCCCCTATAATAGACCCTCTTCAACGTGCTCATTTGTCCGAAGAGATATAGCCAAAATTTCAATTGCCACAAAAAATAGATAGGGTGACAAAGGGTCGCCTTGCCTTGCACCTCTTTCTAACTTAAAAGGCTTGGAAAATAACCCATTATTTATAACAAAACCTGAGAGGATATTGTAGAAGGTTTTAATCCATCTCATCAGGGTCGGACCAAAATTAAAGGCCTCTTGTGGTTGATAAAGAAAATCCCATTCAATAGAGTCAAAGGCCTCAGTTTCAAAATCTATAAACAGTAGAATACCAGGTAACTTTAACGATTCACTGTAATATATAATGTCGAGGATTGAGCGAGCCACCTCTCCAATTAATCTACTCTTGATAAAACCGGATTGATTATAGTGGATTATTTGAGGAAGAACGGTTTTTATTCTGTTGGCAATGACCTTAGAAGCAAGCTTGGAGTCCACATTGACTACATTGTAATGAAATCGGTCTCCAGTTTTCCAAAAACATTCGATCTTTACCGTTTTACCTAAAGTGGCAACGCGAGCAGAGTCTCGTTTATCACTCAAAGTAACCTTTTCCATCTCGACTTCTTTATTACTGAATTTAAGACCTTGCTTTAAGGCGTTAATCTCGCCCGACAAGTTAGCTTTTATGGACTCGTTTTGCTGAACGGTTTAACGCACAGGACATCATGGCGGCTTTGGCTATCTGTATCAAGCTTGTCGATTTTCCCTGCCAGGCTCTTGACCAATTAATTCTTCTAAATTGCTATTAGTCGGCATTTCTTCTTGTAAATCGGCTGCCCCTTTCCGTGGCCGTTAATTTCTGTTCATGCTCGCCAGGATAAAGAAAAAAAAATATCTTAGGAGCGGAGCCCGAAGTGTCACGTCCTCTCGCTTTGGGAGTCATGCAGGGCCCTTGGTGTTGACTTGGCTGGAATTTCTGTGGTTATTATCTCTGAGTTAAGGTTGACCACATTAGTAACAGTTCTGCTTGACGTGGTCTACATTGCTGTAAATCTCATGGGCGACCCTTACGGTTTCTGACTCTTGGCGTGATCTTAGCTATTGTTCTCAATGTAAGTGCAACTCTGCATACAGCATCTGTGACTGACTGCATTCTACGTATTTCATCTAGTACTCGCGATCGGAACTCGTCCTCCTGTTTTTTGTAATTATCAGAGAAGTTTTACTGCAGTTGTTGTGACCGTCTCTGAACAGTTTTGAGAATCCTTTTCTCTTCTCTTAGGATGCGGAGTCCTCAATGTTTGCTATTGAAGTAGCAATTTTCTCTAGGGGACTGGCTGGAAGGGTACAATATTATAATTTCCATTCGTTGACAGTCTTTCATCAAGGTTGTCGACCTCATCTCGTCATCTATTCGCGGTTTCTGTGCTCGTTAGTAAACTGCGATTTTCCTGTCTGTCTATCAGTGTGACAGGCGATCCCTGTTGGTAATTATTTCGGGCCGCAATTCTCTGCAATTCTTTCTAAGTAAGCAGTAAGTTCTAAACTCTTGTGGTCCTCGCCTCGCGGTGTTTTCGAGGAAGACCTGGATTCTGACGTCTTGGACACTTTTATCTTTTGTGGCTATGTTATGGCCTGTTGGTGCTATCGTTGGTGTTAGCAGTTGATCGTTATGCGTGTTATATCTTGTGAACTCACGCCTTTGAAATTAGCCTATTGATTAGAGTGCTGAATCAGAATAAACCTTGTAAATCTTGCAGCGTCTTCAGCATCTGCGTTTGTATTTGTCTCTTTTCTCATAACTTCCGCTTGACTATCAAGACGCAACTCTTGAATTAGTTAGCAAAGTTTATTCTCATCTCGGTCTCATCAGTTAAGTTCTTATTAGTGTCAACAAGGAAACTTTCTATCTATTAGTTAGGTCCTTGGCCGCCTTTAGCTAATTCTTAAGCTTGTCGATTTTTTAAGTGGCGTTGAGTCCGGAAGAAACACTAAAATACTTTCCTACACTGAAAGTGCTTCAGATTTGAGTTCCTTTTTTGAAACACTCCAGAGAAATAGTCCTTATGAGAGTAAACGGAGGCCTAATTCGCGCCGAATTGAGACCAGTCACCTGTGAAAATAATTTAATTCCTTTAGACCTTTAAACATTAAATGTTTTTCTACCTTTCACGAACAACAAAATGGATTGCAAAGTCTTTTTTATAGGGAAGCAGTGCGTTTTGCACGTGATCTGTCCTTTGACGCTCAGTTCTTAGTGGACTTTGTCAAGGTTCTCAAACTGTGTAGCACCTTTGCCAAGCGACAAAGATGATATCAATTTGACTTCACCTTTGATAATTATCTACCGTGAAGAACATCGAATTTTTCGTAACAGCACAGGAAACGGACTGGAGACATGCTTCTAGCCGATTGGGCAGAAAAATACAAAAAGATTTTCCTCTCCAGTCAGGAGGCAGTCTTGGCTTGACCTTTTGGGCCGAAAGGAGCTCGAGTCAGTCCTCAGGGATCCTTACTTCTCTTCGCCGAATTTTTTTTTTTCTACCCTTTGAGGGAGCGAAGGACGCTGTAAAGTTTAATTTAAAAAGTAATTCCTTGAAAATTCAAAATTAAGAAAATGTATACACTAACGAATTAGAACGTACGGCAACTTCGAAATCCTCGATCATTTCCTCCATCTACTCTCCACAACATGCTCACATTAAAGAAAAGTTGTACTTACAATTCCCACAGCCGCTCATTGTGATCAAAGATACCTCGGGGCAGGCTCTTGAGTTGGTTGTCACTCAAGTACCTACAACACAACGGAACTGTCAACTAACTTCTTAACTATTTGGAAGCCCCCCCCCCCCCCCCCCCCTTCCTTAAAGCCACTGGAATCATTCGGATCGGTCTACAAACACAGCAACATGACAACATTGCATGGATTCGGGGAGGCGGGGACGTATTTCGTGTTTAGTTTTGGAAATCGTCTCAACATTTCTGGCCAGGATTGTAGCTCAGGAAACGCGTTATGACTTAGCTTCAAGAGCATCTGACCGGTGTGCGTCAAAAATAATTTTCTTTTGTCCTATGCTTGTGCAGGCAGAGTAAAGTTTGTTTTTTAACTAGGCCCCACACGTTCAATTTTTTTCACAAAAACAACTCAAGAGACCTCATTTAACTTGAATACATAAGTTTAAGACGAACATTTTCAAGAAAATCCTTGATGTGATCGACGTCAACCTAAAAGATGCTAAGAAATCCATGAGTTCAAGACTTCTACCAGAGTTGTGAATGAAAACAGTAATTTTATGACGTTAAAGGACGAAAACAAGCTTCGCACCAAAACGAGGCTGCACCTCTTGCACATCTAAGAAAATGTGTCCCACATGGAAGGAGAAGACGCTCTCGCGTCATATATATATAAATATATATATATTTGTTTTTAGCATCATCAGGTTTTTACGAGCTCCCTCGTGTGGGTGGACCGGTGAGGGTGGGACTCTGCATAGACTCTGCGCTCAGTAACTCTACCCCAATAAGGGGGATAGGGGGGAGCAGAGACGGAGGAACATTTTGCTCAAATTATTTTTCATTTCTTTTTTTATTGTTATATTAACATGTTAAAAGGCGCGTTTTTACTCGTATCTACTTCAAATAAATGTATCTGGCACTGTAAATTCGATGTAAATGTTAAGAAATCTATGTTCTTGTCCCCCTTTAAGGAGGCAATACAGCTAAATTTGAATGAAATTTGAAGAGGTTTTAAGACGAGATAGAGAAGAGAAAATGATTCTAGAACACTAACAGACAGTTGATACCCACGCAAGAGCACCCCAGGTTGCTAGTGGACTAACTTAATTATTAACTACAAATTCCAATTTCAAAACTTCACTAAATCCTCAAAATTTCTTATTTCTCTTTATTTTACCAATCTTTCTAGAAAAAAAAAACTACTCCTCCCAAATAAACCCAAAAATCACCGAAAAAATTCACAAAATACCCCACAACACAGATTTACGATATGATGATCCGCGAGAGTTTTTGGATTGCTTGAAACGCGAACGAGATATTTCCATTAAAGCCATGTCGAGTGGCGTAAAAGTGGCGTTCAGGTGTAACTCCCACTTAATAGAAATGTTTTATAAGAATTGAATTGAAGTAACATCGAACAGTACCTGAATGATACAGTGGTATGGGTGTGGATGAGTTAATGCTGTTCTTGTAATGCTCACTGCTGGTATCTTTCAACTTTACTTCATCAATTAACTTGTAATTCATGTTGAGGTCATATAAAATCCACTTTCCTCAACACTTCACATTTTTTAGCTTTTATTTGTTGACAAAATGAAAAAGCCATTTTATGTGGAACATGTTTTTGAATGGTTTTCTTTTGACGCCTGTTGTATTCGTGTCATGTGAAACCATTAGCAGAAGGAATGAAATTACACGATGTTATCTTTCTTTGCAAACCCAACGAGAACAGTTAAAAAATTTACTTAAAACGCTGTTTGCTGTGTTCACGGATCATACTTTCAACTGATACAGATTGATCTGTATTGAATGCCTAAGCTGAAAATTTAAGTTGTTGAAAATTTTAGGCAACGCCTCATTCCCCGAATTTACGAGCTAGTCGAGGCCCTTACAAAAATGCTAGCTGACATTTTTTCGCATGTTTAATGACATATTTGCCCCTTCGAAAACGAAAGGAATTAGTTTTCTAATGTTCTAAAATTGTGAGTTGATATTTTACTTAACGGAAAACTTTAGAAGTTCTTTACAACTAAATCTGAATTTCTCAGACGATTAAGGCTTTCAACAGATCATAGATATCCACCGAAGTGAACTGTTGGGTCAGGCCCCTAACAAGATCCTAAATAGGATGTAATGACAGGCAGAGCTCGAGGAGATTAGTTTGTAGTTACTAGTAAATTTCACGAAATAAGCTTTACAGTAGTTATAGCCACAAGAATCATTTGTCTTGTTGTTGTTGTTGTTGACAGAAGCGAATCGCCAAACGCTCGCGGGAGTTTTTATTCGAGGGTCACGTATCAATGAAATCGGTGGTAATAAGGACTTCTAGAAAGATCTAGACCAACTGAGGTTTGTCGGTCAACAAATTTTCGTAAACTGGCAGGACTTTAATGACGTTTTGTTTTTAATCTGAAGTATTCTTCATCAAACGTCTTCTTTTTCTTTAACCAATGGAAGATCTATACATGTTCAATTGTTTCCTTTAAAACAACTCAAGAAATTCGATTTACATTCAATTAAATTCCCTTAATTTAAAATTGACGTAACAGTAATCTCAGATGATGGTCAACGGGTTGCAGTACTTCCTTAATGGTGTCTTTTTGCTGTTTCTTTAATAGTCGTAGTTAAAAAATGGTATGTTGGTCTGTCAAATTACTTTCTGAAATTAAACTCTTTTTACGGGAAAGACACTTTATGTTGTTTTGCTTTTATTTCTTGAAAACATAAAAAGTATTTTACGTCAACGTATTTTTGGACGTTTTCTTTTTTTCTTTTTTTTTTTTTTAACACCTGCTGCATTCGTGTCCTGGTGAAACCAACAGCAGAAAGGATGCGGTATAGCGGAACAGGCGAAAGCTACTAAAAGTGACTTAATTTTACACCGCTTACTTCATTTAATTACGTTTAATATCATAGAATTTCATAGTGATCATCGCCAGAGTAAATGCAAGACTATATAATAATGCAACTTTCGGTTGGATTTGCATGAAATTGAGGAAAGAGTGTGACATGGCCTGACAGATTTTGTTTTCCGGCTTGCTAGCTATTCTGCGGACGACTCAAAATTTATGGGCATAATTTAGCTTCAGTCCAGAAAAGTGTCATTATTTTTATGTATTGCAAGCCTTTTGGAATTATTATTTCTAAATTTTCCCTAAATAAAAAAAGCTCTTGCAAGATTAGCCTGATTCTCAGACTGTCCAGGTCGCTCGATCGCGGCCACACACTCTCTCCCTTCCCTATTACTAGAGCTGCTTTCCCCCAATTTTTACTTATAAATCGGGCAAAAGAAACTTTGTGTTTAATCGGTGGAGGTACTGTCTTTAACTAATACCTGCAACTCAAAAAACTTTGAAAAATTGTCCGAGCTGCGTAGGTATAAGGTATTGACCCAGGAACCGGTCAATGTGGCTGAGCAGCCTGTCATTGAGCTCTTGAATAAGATGATCAACAAGGGGCAAGTAGAGGGCTCTGTACCAGTACTGCTGTGGTGAAACGGCAGGTACGTTGGCTCGGTTACGCCGGATTGCAGGTATCCTTGGCACGCTGGGCTCGATTTCACAACCTGCTGAAAACTTCTTTGCACGCTCAAACAGTTCACTCCAAACCGTTGGGTCATTTCTCTCCTCCCTTAATACACTGATGACTACCTTTGACTCCTTGGCTGCCTCAATGAGGTTAATAGATTGACCTTGGAGCATGGTGGATAGTACGACTGTGTTTGAAAGGACATGCTCTGTTGCACGTAGTGCAATTGAAAAGTCGAACTGCAGGATGGAGCTCACGTACCCTCTCGCTTTACTGTCTCCATCCTCTGCAAGGCTCTCTAATGCCTGTACTACTACTGGAAAGGCTGTACTGAAGGTATGCAACGAGTAAGCCCTGCTTGCCCATAGTGTCTCACACAGGCTTTGCAACTTGGAGCGCCGTTCCATCTCAACCCTTACAGCCGCGTCTCGAGACAAACACTCTTAAACGCTAACAGTCTCTTTGCAGACTAATGAAACGCAAAAGCTATCTGCTGTAGGGTTCCGATAATGTTTCTCACTAAGGGCTCCTAATTATAAACAAGCATGTTCAATTGCCAAGTTCAAGGAATGAGCCTTACAATGGACATAAAGTGCGTCTGGTACGCAATGCCTGATTTTTGCTTGGACACCTCCGTGAATCCCTGCCGTGTTTGCCGCCTCACCATGGCCCTGTGCGCGCATGCGGTCAATATCCGGGCCATATCCCTGCTGGGTCTCTAGAAACCTCTCGGCTTCCGCCTGTCCTGTGGTACTGTCAGCTTGTACAAACCCAAAGAACCCCTTTCGTACCTGCACCTTTTTGTTGTCCTCTCGTGTGTGCACAAAACGAACGCAAATAGAAATTTCCTCCAGTTGTATGCGAAATAACACGCTTTATTTAGTTCGCTCGCTGATTGACCAATTGCGTTTTTTTTTTAATTGATCAGCTTATGTCCGTTTTACTTTCTTTCTAACAATTACAGGCGCACAGCTGTAAAAGGCGCCGTAAGTCAACTAAATTTTCATGCACAAAACTATTTCAAATTTCTATAGTAACATTTCTTTCCTTTGTTATCCTTTCAGCGTTGTTAAATATATAATATTAAAAGTCATTATTTTATTTTTTAAAATAAAACGCTGATAGAGCGGGTATTCGCTATTGAATAGTAAGCAAAAGAAAATACGGTCTTCCGTCTGTTAAAAAAACTAATTACGAAAATTCTTATTAAGCCCGTGCTTATATTAATTAATAAGCTTAAAGGCTGGCTACGCCACTGCCTTGTGTCATTCCTTGTAAACATAGATACTTCCCTAGGTATTTTTCCTTGCTAATACGTTGCTTTTGGCGTTACACTGAAGGTTTAGGTCCAACTTCACCTTCACCAATTTGAAGGCCACTAGCTATTCAGTTGAAGTGCTGTCACGTGTTACCCTCGTTGAATAAAGTTGATTGATTGATTGATTGATTGATTGATTGATAAGTTCGACGTCGGTATTCAATTTAAGCTGTATTTCGATCGTCTAAGACGTTCAAGTATCGGCCTCTGCTACGTGTGCAGGTTGTCTTTTGGACAAACGTCGATCTGTTCGTGACTCGAACTGTCAATGAATAACATTTTTCCCTTAAATTCTGCTCACCCAAAGATTTGTATTTGCTCTGAATTCGGTTCGACGTTTGATTCAACGACTGAACAGAAGGTAATTCGGGTCGGCCAAAATTGTAATTAAGCTCATCTCATGTAACCACAGGGAGCCCACACAAACTATGTGACCGTTTGTATTTTGAATTTATAGAGGCAATGTATGGGAATATCGAAAATCCTCGTATTATCGTACTAGATTGCGATAGATATTCTCATTTAACATCAAAATAAACGTATTTTTACCATAAATGTTGTGTGTTGTCGTTCCTGAGGTTGAAGACGGCGATTTTAGCCATTTGAAGGGTTCGGCGTTGAACGTTCACTCGAGCGTATTACGCCGTCTTCAACCTCAGGAACGACAACACACAACATTTAAGGTAAAAATACGTTTATTTTGATGTTAAATGAGAATATCTATCGCAATCTAGTACGATAATACGAGGATTTTCGATATCCCCATACATTGCCTCTTATAAATTCAAAATACAAACGGCCACATAGTTTGTGTGGGCCCCCTGTGATGTAACGTTCGACGTTTCAGATCCGGGCCTAATTTTTTTTCTTTTTCTCAAAATTCATGCTCTTTTGTAAATTGGTCTTGTTCATACTTTTATTCAGACATCAGTTTTGAAATGGAACTATTGTGCTCCGTTTTCGGTTTTGGTTCACACTATGAAAGGAGGGTAACCCTCCTAGAACGGTCATAAGATAGCCCTCCTTTACATTTGTAGGGTTATCTTTAGGGCTATGTCTGCCAAAAAAGCCGCGGAAACCTGAAACCATCGCTTCGAAATCGACGTCGCTGAATTCACACTTCGTCTTTTACGCTTTGATACATTTGAGAAACAGTTCAACGGTTTCGGGTGTTCATGGCAATTTCGTTGCCTTTTTCGACGAAGAACTTGGTTGGTCGATTGGCCGCTTTTCTTTTACCTTTCGATTTACTGCATGGCTGATCAAGTACGGCTCCGTCTCTCGAGCCTTCGTTTTTAATTTGGTCAAGAACAATCACATCATCAGGGAATGTCAATGATATTTTCCAGTCGCCAAGCTGTTGCCCTCGTTCCGGCTTGAATTCGCCGCTCCGACAACATAGCTCACCGAAATATTTCTCCAGGTTTATACCCGTGCGAAGCCATGAAACAGTAATCTGATCGCTCTAAATTTGACCCTTCTAGGAGGGTAGCCCTACATTGAGCGTTTACATGGCTTAAACAAACAAAAATGTTGACCCTCCTAGAAGGGTAACCCGAGCAATCAGAGAGGGTTACCCTCCTCCTAGGGTAACCCTACCTTGCATGTAAACGAAACCGGAAAAAACATTAGGGAACCCTCCTGGAAGGGTAACCATTCCATTAGGGCTACCCTCCCTCCATGTAAACAGACATTAACATGGCATATTTCGGTTTAAAAAGGATGTTGTTCCACATATAACCTGACAAAAATGACTCTTTTGATCAGAACCTTTTCCCCTCTATAGTAGAACGAAAAAAAATGGCGTTTCCTAATACGCTTACATCACCCAAAGGTCTACTGTGAAACCTTTTATTTTAGTTTCAAGACAAATTTAAATCAAAACGGAACAAAAGTGACGTTTTCAAAATCCCCGCACGGCAAAAGCAACTTGGTTAAATTCTTAAGTGTACGAAGGCAAAAACTACCTTTCAAAACTATATTCGTATAACGTTTTATCAGTTTCCCGCAGAACTTTAATTTTCTTCAGCATTGGCACAGGCGTTACTGGTTTCTTCTTTAGATTTGAGTGTACTTTCCCTTCCTTTCTCCCCAATATTTTGGTCTACCTTGCATTTTTTGTTGATAACTTACTTACACAGGGTTTTTACCATAAACTTCAATGATAGCAAACATTTTACGAAACATATTTCTTGGAGTTGGCTACCCGTGATCCGTTTCAGGCTTTAGTGCTTGCGTACCAGTTTGAAAACGACACACCATAGCATCGTATATTGTAAGCATTTGCCTTACATGAGAAGCCTATTTCCAACGTATGTTATCAGTTTCTAATTAGCTACATCTGACTCGATCAGTAAAAGGTAATCCATGATCTGCGCATTTCGACAAGTGGATACGACCGTAAAATAAAGCAATCCATTCGAAAATTGGGCTGGTGCACTGTCGATAAGTTGTAGAGACTTTAGATTTGTGGAATCAGTGGACAATATTACAGTCCATTATCTGAGATGACCACGTCAAGCTAAACATATTTATTCTACAAAGGCCAATGTCCTAGGTATTAAAACAAATAGCTTCGTATTGTGTAAGTTTTATTCTATTTTATCAGCTGCTATTCCTTGCTCTTCATTGTTCCTTCTATGTTCTTGGACATGTGGCCGGGTTTCACCGGCTTCCAGAAAGAATTAATGAAAACAAAGTTCGCTTTAATATGTCCAACATATCGTTTCCGTTGATTTTGGTTCTGTTGTGCGTGTGAGAGTTTGAGGAGGGGTGGGTTGGAATGTAGGCGTTTAATTAGCCGGCATTGTATAGTAACTCGAGTATTGTTAAGCACTCGTACAATTGCAGAATGAATGAAGCTCACTCAGTCCGGAAACTTGTTGCCATCTCAAACTTCATTAGTTTTTCATGCTCTGAATAATCTTGTTTCTATCGAAATGCTGTATCTACGCAGTCGCGCGGCATGTTTAAGTCGTAAATCCCTAGAATGTGATGGAATTGAATTGAAAAACGGCCGTGGTTCCTTCCTTTCCTTTTTTAGTTACATGAAGGAAACAAACCCATTTAAGTGCAGCTGTCTTCTGCTGCGGTTAAAGATGAGTATTTTCATTAGTCAGGTTATTAAACAATGCACAAAAATGCTAACATTCAATAACTCGCCAAGACACACCAGGACAAATCCTACCGGTAAACTCCTGTTTTTGCCTGACTTTACATTCATGGCAACTTTTCCAAACTAGATCTTAGTCGGCGCGGTAGGCTTGTCTCGCCGGTCTTAGTTTGAGAGAAAACCTAAGTTACTTCGAGAAATTCTCGTAAACTTCACCGGAAACTTCGCTTTCCACCAATTTTGTAATGCCTATACGACGCACGCGAAGAGTAATGACGAAAGCTCCAAATTCCATATCCAGCAATCAGCATTTTGCATCGAGTTTTTCGATGCAGATATTCAAATTCCTGAGACTTTCCTCCATCCCTCTTCCCCCCCCCCCCCCCCCCCACCCAGCTTGCTCGCAGGCTATAAAATGGATATGGGGTCTTGTCGGTGTCTGGTCCGGTTGATGTTTGGTTTACGAAGATGATGAACATCACAAACCTTCATGCTGTAGACATCTTCATCTGGCAGGTGCAATTGGTTGAAACAGTTCTCAGTAATAAAGTAAAGTATTCATCCGGTGATTTATAAGCCGGAGTTACAACCTCGGCTGCAGGTACTCTGGTGAGAATCACATATAGAGTCCGTATGCAAGAAAGCAGCAACTCGACTATACTTTCTTAGTAAGCAACTGAAAACGTGCTCAACTACCATGCAATTATTTGCTACTTTTCTATACCACCTGTATCCGGCCAGTCGTAGAATATTTATGCCCAGTCGTCCATCATGCTTTTGCCGCAATATTTGTCTGATGATATAGAAAGATTACAAAAGCGCTTCCTCCGTATGTGCCCGAATGCCTTGTGTAATCCCAAACTTATTTTGCAGAAGGAAAGAGATCAGTAACTCTCTGTTTAGACAAATGGTACATGATAAAAGTCACAAAATTCATAGCCAAGTTCTGCCCGTACGAAACACCAGTACAGGCTGCACGCGCAGTAAGAGGTAATTAGGGTTCCGCCTTTCAAGAATACTTTGATCTTAAATGAGAGCAGTAATATTTCTTAGTAATTTTTTTTACATTTATTTTTAGGCCTTTTAGATGTGTATAATTTCATATTTTTCCATTAGTTCTAGATTTTAGTATTTCGAGGTCTCCTATTTTATGATATAAAGTAGACGTAATTTAGCCGCCCGGGGGCTGCTGATTTATTTTAATAAAACTATCTATCTTAGCAAGTTTCACTTACTGAATTGTTCTGTTTTACAAATGTGACATGTTTAACCAAGCCACTTTGTTCAAATCGAAATTTTTTTACCTTAAACTTCGAAGATAAATAAAATTTAGATGACCAACATGACAACCCTTAGCTGCCCGAAAGAGCGTAAAATACGTGCCCCAATACTCAAACAGCAACTAGCCGACTAATTTCTTGCATCGGCATTTTCTCTTGTGACGTCATCTTCCATCTTAATTTCATCGTCTATTTCTTACGTGTGTGTAAACAGCTGTATCTTAAAGCAATCTGTAGAAACTCCCCTGGCATCGCGATAAAACTTTGTTCATGTAAACTCCAAGAAGGGAAGACATGACGTTACGTTCTACTCGGCTCAATATTCCGTGTGGTTAGCCGAAATTAATTTTTGAATTGAAATGTCAGCAAACAAAAGCAGGAAATTGCGCTTGAAATAAACCAAATTCTGTTAGGATTACAGCTTAAATTGGCATGGCTAGTGCTTTCTGCCTATACCTTCGATTCGAATGCTAAAAAGAAAAGAAGAGCTTTTAAAATGCTGTCTGACTTTTCAGAAGTTAAGGATTTTGGGGATAGGAGCTTTCAAACGTGAGTCTATTCACAATGAATCATTTCTAGCCTCACGCTTTTCGGTCATACAAGTTTGTTTGATAGTAAAGTTGGCTTACGATGTTGAGCCACAGCTGCTCAGAAGGAGTGGGAGGTCCAAGCTGACTTTCGAGCAATCAAAATATCATGGGGAAGACCTTATCACAAGATCATATTACAGTCCTACTTCACCTTGCCAACACGTCTCTTATATGGACACCTTTGTTACGAAAAAAAAAAAGTTTACCGGCTTTGTCACGGCGAAATCTCCACAAATTCCCAATTAAATGACCTCTATAATAGGGATTTCCTCCATTATGGATAACAGGCACTAAATGACGACCCAAGTGAACAAATCACATAGCCTCCTTAAAACGGACCCTAAATTCATAACAATCGAGAGCGGCCAAAAGTGAACTTATAAAGGGAGGTTTTAGGGGAACTCCTTGTTACCAACCTTCTAACTGAAAATGGTTAATCCAAATTGGCTGAGAAGCCAGTTATCGCACCTTCAGTTATTTTTTAAAAAGATTGGCCAATGCTGCTCAGTAGAAGATCACAAACCCCTTTCATTTATTATAATGAAATTCATTTACTGCATGTCCACTACAGTTGAAAATATTGAAAGTTTTTTTGTTCATGAAATTGTACTGTACATTCTCTCCATTCTTGAATATAAATAATGTGCTCTGTCAGAAATACATAAGACTTTTTATGTACTTTGTGATAAACCTGTTACCACTTGTTGAGGTAAGGTGTAAAGTTTGCTAGGTGGCCCATTCATTTAACCTTTTAAAATTTTAAACATGAATTAGTAACAGTGTGGATGAGATAATGTACAATAAGAACTACAACCATGTAATCGTTTTAATGATAACAATATTCACATACACATTAAAATGTGTATTGAATAATAATGGTGAAGTCTAAACCAGTTTATCCTTGAAGTACACTTAATGCGAGGGTCCAGGGCGAAAATATTTAAGGAAAACACCTCAAAATGTTATTTTCTGATTCTCAATACCTTTTCTCGTGCCTTTAAAAGGGATACTTTGTGTAGGAGAACACAATTTGATCTCTTTGATTTCTTTGCACAAAATAGTGTATGGCACCTGGCACAAAATAGTGCTATGCTCAGGCACTGGGTACCAAAATATGTAATAATCGGTACACATTTAATAAACCGGACACAGATTTCATCATGTACAGGCATGTGTTCTTCGTGATTACTGCTTCATCTAGCTTTTTACCTTTGTGCTAAATGCTATGCTTGCACATGAAATACTGAAAAGGCGACACGAATGAAGACGATAGCCAGTAAGGGGAAGATTAGGGTGGATTCTGGCAAAAACCTGTACTGTGTTAGGTAAAATGTACTGGAATAAACGAAAAACACGTGAGCACAGGTAAACAGTGGCTCCCTCGGTGCCAGAAAACAAGGTCCCGACCTTGTTCTCGGCCAAAGACATCGTGCCCGAATTCTTTCGCGGACTCAGGACTTGTTACTGAAGGGTGCATTCACATTAGTTGCCAGCAAGAATCATACTCGGACAGCGAACAATAAAGAAATGGATAGCTAGAGCACATAGCATAACTTGCATCAGGAATTAAAGATAAACAAGGCAATTCTTGGTGATAACATATAGACACCTGGGGCAATATTCACGAGTCCCTCTGAAGTTGAGGTGTATCCTTGTTAGTAATGGTCTATTATTAAAAAAAGACAGTTATGATGGATCGTAACTTAGGAGAGCCTCGTGTATTGGGCCCCAGAATTTAACTGTTTATCTCTTATATTTTAATCCAGACACCAGCCCGAACAGAAACTGCCAATTTACTTTGGTCATCGAAAACACTGTGAATAGTTACTCTTAATTGTGACCGAGATTCCTTTTATTTAAATACAAAAAATCTTACGACAATAATCGTTTCTTTTTCTGTTCTTTACCCTGCGCCAGATGCCTCATCATAGTTTTTCTCTTTATTTCTTTCTTCCTTAAATGCATATGCAAAATCAGGATAATTTTGATTTTCAGGTTTAAATTGTGGATTTTTGTTTCTTCGACGACGAGAAGAAGAAAACAAGCCTAATCTTCTGTCGGACGGAACAATTTAAGCCTCTCTTGGTTTCTTGGAACGTCTGAATGCTGTACGTTATGCAGATACACTGTTTTTTTTTTTTTTTTTTTTTTTATAAGAACCTTATTTACAAGAACGTCGAGGCTGAGATTAACCAAAATTTTAAGAACTTATTAAGAACATTCCTCAGGCTGAGAGTCGATTAAGAACGTTTTTATTTTGCTAATCTGTATATAAAATCAAGATAACAAATAAAGGAAATTAACCAAAATACTTAAGGGCATGTTTTGTATAACATTAACAATGGTGACGCACATCCGGGTTTGTCATAATCAGCAGTTCTTGATACCATATCTCTACAGGCAATGCACTTTGATAGGTTTCCTGGGCACGTCCTCATTGATTTACTGAAATACATGTAGTGTATACCATGTAATTTAAGAACATCTTAAGAACGTTTTCAGCCTCAAATCGCAATAAATAAAAAGAACGTTCAGCCTCAGCTCCAAAATTAGACGTTCTTATATACAAAAAACAGACTGTATGTCAGTTTTGTTGCTGTTAAACAGCACAGCAATTAATGTTAAATTTATGAAAGCAAAGGCCAGATCTATGCATCATTAAAAATAACATAATAAGTTGAAAGAAAGCGTTATCGAGAGTTGTTATATCTGAAAACTCTCAATGTTGATATTATTTTGAATTCCACAGGTTCAGTTCTTGCCTCCATCTTCTCTCCTTTCGGAAGTCCTTATGGGATTACTATTGATATTTTACAACAGAAGGGTTCCACTTACAAGTCCCGCAGATCGGTATTGTTATCAAAGACACTCCGGGGCAGGTCCATCAACTGGTTGCTTGTCAAGTTCCTAATAAAAAATGACCATAACTTGGTGTTATATTAAACGTAGACTTCAAAAGGTTTTTAATCATTAGATGAAGCACGCGAATGTTATTGTTCAAATATATTTGTTTTCTTGGAGTATTGGCAATCTCGTTGGATCACAGGCGGCCCAAGCTCAAGCTGTGAGTTGCGGTGACCATATTGCGTGATAGCGGTCACGGCGCAAATGTAAGAGTTTGTATGGGAATATTTACGATCGGGTTTAGGAGGTAAAAATTCCGAAAATTTCTCAATAAAAATGACATACCCTGTGTTTACGATGTACTGTTTGTTGTTTCTCTGTCTCCTTTTGCTGATTTGAGGTCATTTTAGCGAGTTATCGTTTCCTGGGTTTCACACTCCTAAGACTGGAGGAAACTCACAGCTTGAGCTTGGGCCGCCTGTGGTTGGATGACCAGCTCTGATTGTAAGTGCCAATGTACGGAGTAAAATTTCTGCATTACCACGACTAGCATGCAGCATAGTAATTATATTATTGACTTTGTTCCGACTTAATGAACGTGAGCAATAAAGCCTCTCTAGTCCGTAAAGAGGGAAGGGGGGGGGGGGGGTGGGGTGGGGGAAATCGAACCGAGGTGACTTTCAACCTGCGTTAATATTTGAACAAACGCCATGGAAAAAAACTTCCTGCCGACTTTTTCAAAAATTTCTTCAAGGAACAATTTGGTGTGGTCAGTTAGTGTTCTTTGCCTTTACATTGACATTACCATGACACCCAGTTTTTAACAAACAGTTTTTTTTTTGCCTTTTATTTTTGTCTCTTGCAGCCAAAAAAAACATCCTTATATATATCAGCCGTCATCACTATAACAGCTATATCACGAATACTTCTAGAAGTCTTAAGGCCCGTTTACACAGGCGATTTTTACGGCGATTCCAAATCGCCCGTGTAAATTAGCGGCGATTTCATAGCGATTTCGTCGCGATTTGTCGCCACAAAATCGCCGCGATTTCGAACATGCTCAAATTTTGAGACGATTTACTGGCGATTTTTTCAGTTTGAAAGTAACAAGAACCTACTTTGGTGTACCCCGAGGGTAGTTTGTCACAAACATGGCGGATGTTGCTTGTAACACGACCTCAAAAACGTCGCCAAAAAAAGGAGAAAGCTCCAAAGGAAGCAAGAAAACTTGGTCGCCTTAAGAGGAAAAATATTTAATAAGCCGTTGGGCACAGGCAGACTGTAGCTATTTGAGTCGTCTCTACGTCCATTTCCATGTTACATTTTTATTTGCAACACTGACAATGTTGCACAATAGGCCATTTTCATTATGGTGTCATTTGACTACAACTACCATAATTCACTTCGTTTTTCTTTTCAAATTTAAATTTTGTAATCCCAGTGGAAAGCAAAGAACAATAGCTCAAATTAGCACGAGAAAACAAAAACCAGAAGGATTCTGGTAGTTGTAGTAAAATGACGCCATAGTGAAAATGTCCTATTGGAGACATGGTGCTGTCGTGCTTAGTATTAACATCGCATGCGCTCCGTGCTAGCCGGTGGAAAAAGGTCGTAGACTCGCCACAAAATCGCCATGAAATCGCCGCTAGCTAGTTTACACGGGCGATTTGGAATCGCCACAAAAATCGCCACTTAAATCGCCGCAAAAATCGCCTATGTAAACGGGCCTTTAAAATAATGAATATAAAACACGCGTTCCGGATACAATGTCTATTTTTTTTTTAATTTGGAAATAAAATGAATTAGGAACAAGCTCTAAGTAAACGTACCAGTATTTTTGGCCCGCAGGTTTAGTCGGCAAAATTGAATCAAATACCTGCATGGCTTAGGGGCATTTTGTTACAACTTCAAGATCAGCGGCTTAAAACAAAGTTTTGAGACGGTAAATACATACGGCCAACACATTGTAAATGTGAAGAGGACTCAAATTGAAAATATTAGACAACCTGAGTTATTTCAAACAACGAGTGTTCGGGCCTACAAAACACAAATTTACATGCTACTATATTCTGCTTGGAAAATAAATATGGCAGCATCAGTTTGTCTCGACGATTTGCTGTTAGCAGCTTGTGGGAAAATTGGAGCTCAAAACGAATACTCTGACGGAGGAACGCCTAGCAAGGATATGTTGTTCCAAAAAGGAAAGAAACGTTCAATAATCAATAGAAGTCATCGTTACAAGAAAGGCTGTCTGACAATGATCTAATTCCTTCTTTTTAAAGGTGGTATGCCGACGATACGCTTGCAATAATGCCTGGACTCGATGCAGCTGAAAGTTTCCTTAATGCACTCAATGGACTCCACCTTAGTATTCATTTTACTATGGAACTTTCCAATAACGACTCAATTCCTTTTATTGGAACGTTGATAACAAAGAACGGCAATAAGCTGGATACTCAGGTCTATCGGAAACCTACGAATACGGGCCTTTTACTTCATTTTCAAAGTCACACCGATTTGCGCTACAAGAAGTGTCTTATCGGAACAATGGTTCATCGTGCAAAGGAACTTTCCTCTATGCATCAAGCATTCGTCGATGAATGTAGGCATCTAAAATCTAAATCTAAATCTAAATGTTTCATCACCTTGGTTACCCTAGTTCTTTGGTGAATTTTATCATCAACAAATGTGATTATTCCTCTACACCAGATACTGAGACAAAATCTGATGAAACTTTAAGAGTCAGTATTCCGTTCAGAGATCAAGTCTCCGCGAACAGAGTCAAAAGGCAAATTTATGCGCGATCTCAGTTCAAAAATCGGCATTGATGTACAACCAATCTACACCAGTAAGAAACTTGAGCAAGACCTAAAGCTAAGCTTAAAGAGATCAAGCCACGCATCGTAAATCAGCATAGCGTTGTTTATTGTTTTTAATGTGATTTGTGTGATTCAAATTACGTCTGATATACGACGCGCCATTTGTTTCAAGGCATTGCTGATCATCGATACTCTGCCATTGGTCGCCATCTGAGAGATGCCCATGGGAACATTGGCTTAACCAATGAGAGCCAATATAGAATGCTCAAAAAGTGTAGCACGAAATGGGATTGTCTTGTTTATGAAATGTTGTACATAAGAACAACAAGACCCAATTTAAACGACCAGAGCGACTCCATTAGAGCCAAACTCTTTGTTTAACTTTCAATTTATTCATCTCATCACTATATATACTCGATTTCATTATTTTACTTTCACTTATTAATAATAACAATCTTTATACAGGGAGCCCACATCACGAAAGTGATATTCAGTGGGGCCCTGTAAATTGAGAAATGATTTTAAAATTACAATTATTTTAAAAATTACAATTATTTAAAAGCAGGAAATACAAAGCCAGCTATAAGAAATAAAAATTAGAAATAAGAATTAAAAACTAGCTAAAAACACGCTCTTTGACACGTTGCTTAAGGACGGTGCCTACTAATACCGAAGTATTTTTGTACGGTTTATGACTATGCGGGAAAAGCAGATCTTAGCAAGGCCTATTGGAATCCAAAAAGAAAATTGGGGGTAACCACGCATTTTTCAGAGATAACTAAGCAACAATATCTCTAAAAAGCGCCAAAATATAAAGCAATGTATGGGATTTTTTCCTAAATTGAAGCTTAATTTTCTCGGAAAAATGCATGGTTACCCCCAATTTTCTTTTGAGATACCAAAGGCATTTGGTAAGTTCTGCTTTCTCCGTATAGTTTTAAACCGCGCAAAAATATTCCTGTATTAGTAGGCACTACCCATAGGAAACCTGAGTATCTTGCGATGCGCAGAACGTATGCGCAGTAACAATAGTAGGCACCGTCCTTAAATAATAAATACGTTGCTTGATAATGACGTTCTGGAAAAGTCGAAACGTCGTGCTATGTTTTACAATATTTTATTGCAGATTTTTATTGTCAAATGTTTTACTAAATCCTTTCTTATTCGTTACAAAGTTACAGGATGAAACCCAAAGCCTCAGTGGTTCTGAGTCGCTGTAAGAGTGGTGAAATGATACTGAAAGATGCTACTGTCAGTGTAGCGTGTCATTTACCAACAAAGAAGCTAGATTACAGATTGGAAAAGCCGGTTTTTATGGCCGTTTTTCCCTCGTTCAAACCCAAAGAAAACTGACCCACAGCTTAATTAACAGAACAATGGCCCGGAAACCTTCACTTCTCTTCAAGTATTTCAGTATCCTTCTCAGACTAAAGAGTGTAGGGTGTACGGCAGACACCAAACGCCCTTTCTAAAGATTTGAAAAGAAGAGCCACCTTTTTGCGTAAAGTCTCGCAAAAAAAATGGTCAATTGGACTCTTTAAGTCGTGTACAGACGGTTCAACGTTTTTTGATCAACAAGTATTTCGACTGCTATTTGGCAAAAGTTCAACTGTATATCTTGCCATGTTAAATGCTAACGGTGAAAGAGGCTGTTCAAAATGTCGAACAGAAATTGTGTAGGGTTCTACTCCGTTCAACGACGGCAACATTCAACGTGTTGAACGGCAAAAGACTAACGTTTCTGGGGACTATAAGCAAAAAAACACGGAGGAGCGGGAGAGGTGACAGTCATTGCTGTGAAATTGTATTGCACAGCGCCTTTCAACCATGATAAAAGTATATGGAAGGCCATTTGCTACTTTGACTTTGTCATGGAAGCGGTTGTAAGGTTTAGTCCAAATGTTTCCCACATTTGACCTCACCTTTGACAGGTGTTAAAAGTGTGGTAAAGTCGCCACAACTTTGACGACACTTTTTGCCGTAATTCCAACTGAATGTGAGCAGGTCAAGAATAGAATCGTATTTGACCTCATCCTTGACAAGTATCAGTGAAATAGCAACCTATGCTATGTCTCTATTGAAAAGGCGTTTGCTAATAAGACCCTTTCCTTCACTACCCATAATTATTAACTTTTGTACCATAAAAGACTAAGCCAAGCTAAAGCGCACTGACCTAAAAGTTTCGGTGAATATGTCTGTCTCTGAATATGACTCTAAATTGGATGCTCACAGCGTAGAATAAGCTCCTAGTTACGCTAAAGGGAGACATG
Organism: Pavona decussata; assembly: GCF_977016875.1. Taxonomy (NCBI): domain Eukaryota; kingdom Metazoa; phylum Cnidaria; class Anthozoa; order Scleractinia; family Agariciidae; genus Pavona; species Pavona decussata. The sequence goes on from NW_028145616.1 coordinate 675,637, forward strand.
GTAAAGAAGCCTAGAACCCTCAATACTGGGGCACTGAAACAAAGAAGGCTAAAAACACAGATTGTTGTGGCAAAACTTGGGGGGGGGGGGGGGAGGGAGGTAGAGCCTATCCCCTAGGGCAGCGGTGTCTGTAGGGGAACCTAAGTTAGCATGCGTGGAAAATCACTGGGAACTTTGACATGTCACTTTGCAATAATAATAATAATAACAATAATAATAATAATAATAATAATAATAATAATAATAATGATAATGATAATGATAATGATAATAATAATAATAATAATAATAATAATAATAATAATCAATTTTATAGCGCTTTTTAGATGATATTCAAAAGCGCTAACAATATAAAAACGAAAAATTTAGTCAAAATAAATAAAATATAAAAAAAGGCAGATTTACTCACACTAGACAAACTATTGAACTATAGACTATATATCGCATCGCGATCCTGGGGATCTTCTTATTGCGCTGAGGTGACGTTATTTTGCGATAATGTCGTCTCAAAATGACGGTTTCTGATTGGCTCAAAAACTGTCGTGTAAGCATGGCAGCACGGCACTTAAATGGGGTCGGCTAAATAAGCGTATATAACGGTTTAGCAGTGCTGATATTTGACTTTACCTTCGACGTGCATCAAGGGCAAAGAGAAACTTGTGTTCGTACTTCACGCTTGTCAAAAGTGTATCAAGAGGATTGACGCGCATATCAAGACACGAAGATAACTGCATACATGTTGCTCACCGATTGCGCAGGAAGTACAAAATTATTTTCCTGCCCAATCAGAAGGCTGTGCTAGCTGGGCTGTTTGGAACTGGTCAGTAAGCAGTCTACCCTCTTACTTTTCTTCGCCTTATTTTCCCGCCTATTTTCACTTTTCCAAGCCCGCACTATCTGCCTCTTGGTTTAGAAGGATGCTGGATTCAAAGAATGGGTAACATTATGGGCTGTCAGCTGACATGACTCTAAGACTCTCTTCAGGGGAACAAACGAAGCTGTTTTTAATGTCAAAAACCTGGACAGATACAAGAACGGTAGTTTTTTTATTTCCAAAGCAAGATTATTTTCACCCAATGGTCACCTAAGGATGATCTTCAATTGAGAATTAACCTTCACGTTTGCCAACCAACAGTGGCGTCCAAAATGTCTCCGATTCATGATTCCGATTCCGATTTTGATTCAAAAGTGTCAAGGAAATTAATTATCTTCTTTTCTTAATCTTTCTCCTTAAGCTTTGACAAATTTCACCTCGTGTTAGCAGATTTGCCAAATTTTAATACACGCCGTAGAAGTTGAGTGGGGCTGTACACCGAGCCTTAAGCAGATAGAAGGATCACTAGTAGGACATACTTTGCGTGAAATGATAAGGGTTTCTTGTCGAGTCGAACAATTAGTTATGTAGACGAAGAGTGTTTTTCACGTCGTGAAAAGCACATTAGTTAATTCAAGTAGAAGAAACATTTTTTCTGGAGAACGTAATAATTTACAGTTGTGCCGTGAAATTACTTTGCAATCATCCCAAAAAAAATTTGTTGCTAAGACAAGTGACAATGCATTACATGAATTACGGGAACATAAACGATGAAACTTGGTTTTCACAAGCTGTGACTTTCACAAGAAACTAAGTCGAAAATTTCTGCCTCATCAGCCTGTTATGTTTGTCAAATGTAAGGGCCAAACTGAAGCATTGACTGCTTACTTTAAAAGAAAAAAAACATATTTTAGTTGATACAATTAACAATTTACATCAGTATCGACAGTTTTTGATGCATTTATAGCTATTTTAGAAATCTTAAGTTAAACTTTTTGCCAGGGGAGTATGCCCTCAGATCCCCGTAGTTGTCTCACGTTAACGTTCACTCTCACGCTATGACCTGGTGGTGTGTTGTGCAGCGCGCACAAGAACAATTACCATACGGACAGACTCTTTTGTGCCCTCTCAATAGCTCTATTTTGCCCTAAAGTCTGCACTTCCCACAAGTCCTTCCAAACATAGTTGCGTTTAATAGCGAAGTGAAGCCTACGCAATACACGTTTCCAAAGCTCACAATAGTCAGGACTTCTTTATATAAAGTGTTTGCTGTAAAATGCCTTAATTTGTTGACATCTTTTGCACGTGCGTTGACCAACTTGACAAAGGGGTACCTAATTTGTTGTGAATGGGCCTAAATTTTCAACTACCGTTTCTAATTATTGGCAATTGTGCCCAATTACAAAAACATCATCCTCTCTCTTTTCTGTTGTTGTTTGATGATGGAGTGATTTTTCATTGCATCATTTCTAGCTTACTGGTGTATTTAACGATGCCTTGGCATTTCAATTGTAAGAGCGGTTGTTATCATTACGGGCATTCTTACCTAATGCAGAAGTCAGGGACCGCAGCATTCAGCCCCCCTCCCCCCAACACTTTTTGGATGGTTAACAAAATATTTTATTCTATTTTACTTAATTTACCATATCCATTACTTACAGAAACAACTTACATTACATATTATTTAGTATACTAAGGTTTCCTCCGACAAACCCGACAATTTCAGACAATTTGTCGTTTGGTTTGTTGCTGAACGGACGAGTAGATTTCAACCGTCAAAAAATGGAATTTCAGCTGTTGTTTCTACAATCGACTTCCGATAACTCGAACCTTCGACCGAGATTGAAAAAGGTTTGAGTTATCGGGATTTGAGAAAAAAATGGCCGGAAATAAGAAAAAAAAAAACGGTGTTTACTGTGTATTTCTATTTCTACAGTGTACATTTTACTAAACCAGCAAAACCTGAACTGTACTGACACACACGGCGGTTTAAATAAAAATGCAATGTTTTGGACTACCGGGGCTGTTTGTTTTGACCTGTCACGTCTTGCAACTGACAAACATGGTTCGTGCTATCGAGGGTAAAATTACAGTATGACAGAAATCCGGGGGAAATCGATTACAGTTCTCCCTGGCTCGAATTAGCGCGAAATTCGAGTTAGTTAGGTTTCGAGTTATCGGGAGTCGACTGCCTTTTCATTCGTTCTTGAATCGGGGTTCACGAAGATTTTAAAAGTTTCATCACTGAAAATTAAAAGCTCGAGTAAGGTCTTGCACTAAGGCATTCATTTATGAAAGGTACTTATATCGCCGTAAATATTTGAAACGGAGAATAATGTACAGTTAACATAGCGATTTTGCTGTATTTTGGATAAAACTTCTTAAATATATAAGAGAAAGAACCGGTTTTGTAACATGAAATTGCTCTTACAAAAATCGCAAAGATAATTGAAGGTTTTTCTCGTAGGGAGAACAAACTATAATCAATTTTTAGCGACTTCACTAAAATACACAGGAAGAACTTGAAAACATTGGCCGATTTTTGTCAAGTTGCAATCCACTTCCATCTTACCCATCCGCACCCAAACATAATTTTAAATAGTTTCTGTGCACTAGTAGGAGTATTGTATTGTTAACAAAACTCAGCCATTATTTTAACGATTCCGTTGAAACAAATACGTTTTTTGGCTGTTCATATTGACACTAAAAATAGGTGACACTGCCCCTTTAAGGTCATCCTGGATCATTCAATCCCGCTGTCATAACGAACAAAGAAGCACATATGATACAACAAAACTAGCATAGCTGTCATTAGCCTGTTTTGTTGGTCAAGTGTTGGGGCTATACTAAAGCATTGACCGAGGTTACTTCAAAAGAAAAGAAAATATAGTTTATAGTTCATAAAATAAAAAATTACATTGCTATCGACAGTTTTAGATGCATTTCTAGCCATTTCTAGCCAAGACTTAAGTTTAAACTTTTGTCGGGGGAGCATGCCCCCGGACCCCCCCTAGTTGTCTCACCCTAACGCGTTCGCGTTAGCCCCCGCACTCCAAAACCCGCTCCGCGGGCCCTGAGAAGAGAGTTCAAGTCATTGCTATTTATCTAGGCACCTTATCCACAGTCATTACCGTCGAAATTTGCCAAGTTTCATACAACTGTGCTACGAAGTATGTGGAACTGTTCCAACAAAAAGCAACTTTGAGCCAAATTGTCAGTAACAATATGCGTCCAAGGAAAACTGTGTGGTGGATGGAGGCCTACCTTGAAGCTCTCGTGAGATTCTACCCCACAATTTATCTTCGAGAACTACAAGAGATACTCGCAAACGATTTCCAGCGTAGTCCATGCACGCGAGGTTCCCTCGATAGCGGCAATAGCCAGGTTCTTAACAAAGCTGAAAATAACGCGAGAAAAGTGTGTTCACGTCGCTAAAGAACAAATGTCGCCACATAATCGCTACTGTCGTCAGTTATATTTTCAGTGGAAGAGAATCATTGATCCAAGCCGCGTTAATTTTTTCGACGAAACTCATTTTAAGGACGGTACCTACTAATACCGAATTAATTTTTGCGCCGTTTATGACTATTCTGGGAAAGCAGAATTTAGCTAGGGCTGTTGGAATCCAAAAAAAAAATTGGGGGTAACCACGCATTTTTCAGAGATAATTAAGCAACAATAATTCAAAAAGCGGTCAAATTGAAAGCAATGTATGGCATTTTTTTTTTCGAAATTGAAGCTCTATTATCTCTGAAAAATGCATTGTTGCCCCCAATTTTCGTTTTGGATACCAAAAGCACTTGCTAAGTTCTGTTTTCTCCGAATAGTTTTAAACCGCGCTAAATTATCCCTGTATTGGTAGGCACCACCTTTAGGAAACCCGAGTATCTCGAGATGCGCAGTAACAGAGGTAGGCACCGTCCTTTCCAGCTTTGAAACTGATGAGCGCAATTACGGGCCATCAAATTCAGGGTTGGCATGTCCATCGTTCCGGGAGAAAGCCGCAGAGCTCGGGCTGGTAAATTCTACGTTGGCTTTTTGTGGATTTACTGAAGGAGTAATTCAAACAATTCCGGTTGCAGGAACCTTGACAGCTGAATTAGTGACTGAAATAATTGAAAACCAGGTTCTCACCCTTTTACCGTGCTTTTTGGCTGCAGATAATGCAAGAGTACACGATGCCGCATATTAGCAAGAAAAAACATAACTCTGGTCAAACTACCAGCTTATGGCTATAATTTAAATCTTTGGACTTGTAAAGGCAAATGTTCGTTTTACTCCTGGCATTTTAAGAACAAATCCTATGTTGGCAATTATAAACACGTTCGAACAAGTCCGCCCTATCAACGTCAGAAATTCTTAGAAAAGATCTTGCGGTGTCTTCGTGTAAATAGTCTGAGTAATAGAAAAGCAATGAAGACTTACAAATTTGCTGTTAATTAAAAAACTAAGCTTACTTGCATCACTAAATTTGTGTTACTGTAACACAATATTTTTTACGTTAGTTTCAAAACTTCGTTGGAACATAATATTAATTTTGTCACAAAATGTGAAGTAAAGAGTGCATCTGAAACCTGCTGCCGAACATAATTTCACAAAACAAAACATAAAATTAAAAAAATCCACAACTGAAACAAAAAATTTTGTCTTGCAAAATTCTGCTTTTGTCTAATTGCCGCGCTCTTAACAGGTATGTGCCTTTTTTTCCAAAATCACAGAAAACGAGGTAAATAACATAAGTCGAAGAGCTGCATATTCGACCAATAAGTATAGCGTACTGAAGTAGCTAGAAACATAAGGATAACATTAAGGATCCGTGGATTTTGTTACTCGTGATTTCATACTAATGCTATTGATCTGCAGTGAGATTGCAGGATGTTTGTACTCAGTTTATCCCGGATATGAGAGTCCTGAGCCACGTCTTTACAAATCTGATCATTGTTGTCTCTCGCTTTCCCTCTACTAACTATGGCTTTCGGGGGCTTTCTCAGCTCTCTTATTTCGTAGTTAAAAACAGGTATTGTGCTTTTAAGCCTGGTTTACACGTACGACGCAAGCATAAGCATAAGCACAAGCATAAGCACAAGAAACCTACGTGTAAACCGGTGCGACGCAAGAATAAGCGCCTTGTGCTTATGCTTACGTCGTCCCGGTTTACACGTACGACGCAACGACGCAAGCATAAGCATAAGCGCAAGGAAAGGAAACTGAAAAACAGTGACAAGTTGTCAGCGTACCGGCAATCTAGTTACTCATGCGTTGCCATTTTCCACCATGTTGGAATCAAATCTCACGCCAAAAGGCAGCCCGGCTGCGCGATTGCGCCAAATTTGTTTGCCTCTGCGCTTGCATATGTCACGTTATGCTTATGCTTATCGCACGTGTAAACATCCTTGTGCTTGTGCTTGTGCTTATTCTTATGCTTGCGTCGTACGTGTAAACCAGGCTTTAGAGCTGACATGTATCTCTATTGTTTTGGCTTAGTAGCGCGCATCAGGCGTTAAGTCACAGAAATGGCTTTGCGGTTCGGGTTAGCATACGCTATTTTTCGGCGGAGAGAAGTGACAGCCAGAAATACGTCTGCATTCGCAGAGTAACTCGTTACTGCGATTCATCTTTTCTTTTTCTGTGTGATCCAGTTTAGGACCGGTTCGTGTAAACCGAATACTTATAGAAGCAAGTCCCTAACCCACACAAATTTGAGACCAGTCCCCTGTGAACATAGCTGCTCCTTTATACAATGTTTTTTTTTTTTGTCAGTGTAGCTTTCACGAACAGCAAAATGCTTTGCAAAGTCCTTTTGTATAAAAGGTAAATGCTCTTTGAACTTAATCTATCCTATGACGCTCGTCAAAGTTTGACTTCACCTTTGACGTGTGACAAACGTTTAAAGTCAAATCTTTTTGTCACATTTGATTTCACCTTTGAGAGGTGTTAAAAGTGTGTGAAGCCATCACAACTCTAACAAAGGTGAGCGGGTAAAAAAAATTCCATATTAGACCTCACCTTTAAAACTATCAAAGGAATAGCAAAGCCGTTACATAGTATTAGACTTCACCTTTGATGTGGGACAAAGGTGATATCAAATTCATTTCACCTTTTATCGGTACCTGAGGTGAAGCATATCCAACTTTTCGCAAGAACACACAAAGCAGACTTGACAGACTATGCTTCTTGCGATTGAGCAAAAAATACAAAAATATCTTCCTGTCCAATCAGGAGCCAATATTATCCTGGCCTGTAAGGAGACTCTACCAGAGATCCTTCTTTCTGTTGGCCAAAGATTTTTCCTGCCCATTCGCTCATCTCCAATTTGTCCTCGCTTGCACTGCTTGGCTCCCAGGCCGCGAGTTGGGGGAAGGGGGAGGAAGGAATTCTTGCCGCGACGACTTTGTTGAAGCTCAATAACAACTCTTTTTTGTAATATTTGAGCATCTGAACAATTTATCTGGGAAATTTCATTTGGTCCTTTATTGTTCATTGCCTTTGATGTTACCATGGCAACCAATTTATGACAGGTGAAACAGGGAGACAGCTGGGAACCAGGATCACAGAACACAGAAAGGAAGCAGAAAAGATCTCTAACAGAAATTTCAAAAGAACCACCCGCAGAGCTTCTACCAATGAACACCATAAATCAGCCATAACAGACCACGTCTGTCAGAACAATCATATTATGAATTGGGAAGCAAGTGAAATAGTTGAGCAGGACGGCGACAAGTTTAAGCGATGGATTAAAGAAAGCATATGTATTAGATCGAACACTCCTACTATGAACAGGGACGAGGGAGCCTATCAGCTTTCTCCCGTATGGACACAAGTTATCTCCACCCCCAAACCAGGGGGGAGCGGGCGCCTACAGAGTGACTTTGCGCATTTATCGCAATAATCAACACCTTCAAAAGCCTATTTAAGGCTTCTGACACTTTTCATGCTTTTCAAGTTTTGATAAAGATGGCTGACAGTCATCGAAACTGTCAGCATTAATAAGACATTAATATAAGACTGGCTATGTTGTAAGAACTTTTAAATCGACTGTTCACTTATCTAGCCTGATGAATTTCTTCAAGAAGGTACTTCTTTGTTTTTTTTTTTTTTTTTTTCAGAAAATGTAAGATTTCACTATAATTTAAAATTAGGACAAATTACTTTTCTTATCGTAACGTTTGTGTTTTAGTTCATATGGCTGTTTCTTTATTGGTTTTGATTACTTTCCTGCCTGCAAACTCCCCTCCACGACTGGCCTCAGAAGACGAAACAAAACACCTTGGTCTAGGACTTTTTTTCCCTCCCTGACGAAGAATACCTTGTTTTGTGTGGTTACTGTTTGATCGGTTAACGTGGAATTGTTACAAAGGGTCATGCGCGATTAACTGGGTGACGGCAGTGTTGGTGCTGGAATTCCTCCAGCAAACTGGTCTGAGTAGAAGCTAGTAGAATCATAAACTGTGAGCTCAAATGTGGATTTTTTTTTTCGGGAGCCGTAGCATGTGAATACTTGCTGGTGTTAGTGCTTTGTAGTAAGTGGGCTGAAATATTTGAAAACTCAATTGACAGTTGCTTTCTACGTGATTAGGAGAACAGTGCACTTTTTCATAGGAACCTTTTTACTGAGATTAAATAAAATTTAATAACATGTACATACTAAGAAAGCCAAATTTACCGAGAGTTGGCTGCCGCGACATCTTCAACCCAGCACTAGAGTACGTGTAAGTCGCACAACAGAGTGTGTCATAAGAACTTGACTCAGCATTGAGGCACATATTGCTCTCTGATAGCTGTCTTGTTCACGTCCACATAGCTTTATTGAAATACTATAACAGGTAACTAAGAACATCATATCGAAGTGGGGGGGGGGGGGGGGGGGGCTTTGTAGTAAGTGGGCTGGTGGGCTGTAGTGAGTGCGCCGAGCCGCTGGCTCAGCGGCTATAACAGCAATGCGCAGCCAAGTTTTTTTTTTTTTTATTAAAACACACAACTGTACATTATTAGCACTACATACATCACTTACAGTAGTTACAATACTAACAATGCTTACAATGCTACCCCTATCACAATTTATTCTCTTAACTTACAATATATATTTTACAGAGGTAAACAACCGACAACACATCACAGACACAGTGCAGATACTTCAATTAGAAATAGACAGTACAGAATTTGAATGAGCCATCCACATGTTTTCTCCACGTAATATCACAACAAAAGTTATTATAATAATGGTTCCCATCTTTTCTCTTTTCCTAAAATGGTTAAGCTTCTTATTTGTTAAGGCAATGAACCTTTTACTCTCCTTCTTGGCTTCTCTTTTGTGTAGAAACAAATCCAATTTTGGGATTGTTTTGTTTCTTCTACACTCCCATATACATAGTTTACCTAAAATTATCAGATAATTTAGTAGGTCATTTCTATTTAAAATGCCCACTATAACATCTTTTAAAGAAATATTCACTCCGAAAATTAGACCACCAATTGCAAAATCTGTTTCAAAAGGCGTGCGCATAGGAGCAGTCATAAAAGAGATGGTACTTTGTAAATTGCGCAGAAAGAACACTTCTCTAACTCAATTAACCCAATTTTAAATAATTTGGTATTTGTAAACAAGATGTTATTTAATAATTTATACTGAAAAGACCAAACAAAAGTTTCACCTGCTGCGTTATAGGGGATCGAAAACACCTCCTGCAACGGGTCTGAAATTTCCAAATCGACAGACAGGGTTTTGAACCTATTCGGGTATTTAGCTTTATTAGCAATCAGCAGTGAGTAAAACTGTTTAGATTTCGCTGAGTGCGCATCAAATTCTGTATTATTATATTTGAAAGCCATAGGATCAAATTCCACCGTTGGGTAAGAGGATACCGTGTAGCACGAAAATTTTGCGGGAGTTTTATTTTGCGGATTGGCGATTTTTTGTGGTTTGCGGGAACAAATATTTGCGTTTCGAGATGACTGAAATTTCTGCTGGGAACTAATTTTTGCGATGCTCTGGTTTAAGGGGCAGAATATTTAAGTGGAAGAAACCTGAATATTTTCAACTTTTATTGTCTACCCCTACCATGCACAGCCAAACACCGTTTCGTTAATATGGTTTGCCACGACGTTATTACCGTATATTATTTTATAAGAAAGCAGTATGCATGAATGTTTGAATTACCGTAGCTGAAACCTTACTAGGCGTACAGAGGGGCTTTCGAGTGAAAGATGTACTTTGAGACCTAACTGGGAGCGGCCTACTAAAATGCAAAACTATGCCCTACTGTAACACAATGAGACAGATTCAGTCGATAATAATAACACTCTTGTTCAGTTGAACTTCTGCACTTCTGTGCAGGCCACCGCAGAAGCGCCAATAGAACATGGTTGGTCTGCTGAATGATTCAAGTCTGTGCGTTCCTTCAGATGACCCATTCGTGCCAATCTAATGTACTGAATTGCTTTACTCTTGACAGCTCTAGTTGCTTTATCCAATGGAAAATCATGTAAATGTTTTTGTTTAAGTCCAATGTATATCGCTCCAGTGGCATAAGTCTACTAAAGAGGAGTTTTAAATTTGACTGAAGGGAGTTAATTTTTGCGGCGTTATATTTTGCGGGTATTTTTTTCTGCGGGAACTAATTTTTGCGGATCGAGTTCAATCCGCAAAATCCGCAAAAATTGGAACCCGCAAAATTTTCATGCTATACGGTAGCCTATCCTTAGGCACAGACAACCGTAAGGCAGACCATGTCAAAAATTAGAATCAAGCCCCACATTCTTTAGGTATTCAAAAGAGCGAACATTATCCAAACTAAATAATAGATCATTTAAATAAAGAATTCCACAATCTGCATATTTTTTTTTTTTTATAAAAACAGATTTGTTATCAATTCTTATCTCTTTATTATTCCAGATTACATGATGAGCATAATTAATATCAGAGAAAGCATTTCTAAAATCTGCCCACCAGTCAAGTAGCTCCTGATAAAAACCCTTTAAACTTAAATTGAGATCTCTTACATCAAAATTGTATTTTAAGAGCAGAGTCCCTCCATATTTTTTCAAATGAAATGTCAAAATACGACTTCCATGGACTTACCCGCGCATCAAGAACCCGTGAAATCCAGGACTCACAGCCTTATTGCTTTAATTTGGGTTTCAAGATCCGTAAGATTCAGGCCACCGTTCTTCAGCGAGTTAATGACTGAGAGTCTCGTCACTTTATCTGGACCTTTCCACAAAAATTTATATACCATCCTCTCCATCTGTTTAATAATTTCTTCTGGGGTTTCCAATATTGCAGAAACATATAAAAGCTTTGGTATAAGGTCACTTTGCCAAACAAGAATAAACCCCTCAAACTCCATAGGTTAATCGTTTTTTGAATGTCACTTAGGCCCGGTTCATACGTCGAGCTTTACATGAGCCGAACCTAAAAACCTATTAAGGTCGACCCAAATAATTAAGTTCGGCAGTTGATTCAGACGTCGAACTTAACTGAAGTCGAACCTAATTAAAGCTAAGGTGAGAAAGTAGATTTTCGTGGTCAGCGGCTGTTGTTTTTACTCAACAAGATTCAAAATGGCGGGAAAGATGAATTCTGACATGGAAGAGCTTGTTTGGTAAAATAATAAAGATAGGCCAAACACGGCTCCTACTGGTCGAGATAGGAAGAATATGACCTTCAAAGCTAATTAACTCTTACGACTACGTCTTTCAAAGATCTCCCTTTTCTGTACGAAAGTAAGGAAGGGTCTTTGTAGATCTCCCTTAGCAGAGGCTATCAAGTGTCATTTACCAGGAGCCATAATCAGGGATGGGAACCGTAACGAGATGCCATTTTGACTTGTGGGCCTGTCCCCATGTGTTGTACCAAAAAATCTATTTTTAGAAAAAAATTGCGCCATACAAGGGTGCGCGCACGTGTGTAAACGGCAAGGATCGCGCGTGGAGAAATTGAGATTTTTTTCTACCTGTTCAAAATGACGTCCAAATTTTAAAATTCTGCCAGGGGATATCTCCTCAGTGCCCACATTTAAGGAATTAGACTCTCACAAAGGAAAAGTGAGTGTGCACTTCAAGAATCGATTCTTTTTTTTTTTTTAATCTTTCGCATCTCAAAGAAGTATATTCAGTTGTTTCGAAACAAGAAGAACAAGCACATTCCTCATGCACATACCAAGTCGAGGGAATGCACAGACCTCTGAGATAGATATAATTTATATAATTTATACGTAACGTATGCATTTGGTTCGGCACATGAAAAGTTCGACGTCTGAATCGAAGTCAAACTTTTGCCGTTCTATTCGACTGGTGCAGTCGAATAGAACGGCGGGTCGACCCAAATACAAATTTGTCGATCCTAACTGATTCATACGTCGATCTTTACATGCTCCGAATCAAATGATTAGGTTCGGCTCCTGTAAAGTTCGACGTATGAACCGGGCGTTAGTTGACAATCAAAGCCATTTCGTAATAATATCGCAACACCTCTTGCATTACTGCTCCCATGGGCGAGTTCTAAAGGTGCGCCCTATTCAGCTTTTCATTGTTTCTCTTTGTCACGCGTAGAATGTGTTTCTTGAAGAAAGATTATATTTGCATTTTGTTTTCTACACCATGCAAATATTGAACTCAAACCTCTCACATTCAGAGATAGCATTTTGAAATCACAAGAAACCATCATGAATCGTCCTCAGTAATGATCTGAGGGGAGAAAAATATGTGACGCAGGCTATTGACAATTAATATACCATAAGTAATGGATAAGAAGAGTCTGCAACGTACAAAAAACAAAAACAGACAATTATAAAAACACAAAAATAGCAATATTTGGATGAAAAAAGTTTCCGAAGAACATATTGGCGGAATCTTTACTAATGGAGTCTCGCATCCTTTGCTCCAACAGCCGTGTCCGGTCCTAAACGTTACATGGCTTTTCTTTATTGGTATCCGGTCGTTTCGTTCCATGGTCGTTTCGTTCCAAGTCGTTTCGTTTCAATTCGAACTTGTTTTGTTCCATAAAAAAAGGCGTTTCGTTCCACGCAATAGTCAATTCGTTCCACAAAACACTAATAGTTTTACAAAGTTTTAAAGTGAGTATTCGAAATTAAGAAGTTAACTTAACTTGACTTAAAGAATTAAATGTAGAAGTTTCATAGAAATTAAAAGATGTTCGGCATGGAAGCGGAGCCTCGGAGGATATATTAGTACCTAGTCTCGCGCAGTTATAAGGATAGTTTTGATTTTTAATAACTAATAAACTCATCAGTATTTGTAAAAATAAAGTCCCTAAATATATAACTAAGTACACTACGACATAAAATAAATACATGTTCACTTATCTGGAAAGAAGAAAGATGAATCTTTAACTTTGTAGAGAATACGCGCAGGGACAGACCAAGGAATATAAGCGAAGTCCAGCTCTTCTCCAGCGCGAATTTCGTCACTATGATTCTCTTTCAACCTCTTTCGTTCGTTTCCCACTTTCTTCGACCCGTCGTCAGAGATTTCCCCTCGAGAATTGATTATCTTTTAGGGCCGACGCGGCGTTGCGGAGAATATACTGTTTATCTCGGCGGTGCAGCGTAGTAAATACACGTGATACACGGGTCTTACTAGAGGTGGAGCAGTATTTTCCTTGATATTTTGCCTTCATATGTTTGTTTGATAAGCACGCATTATTTCCAGGTCGCCTTCCAACTTCATATGCTGACTTAAAATGTTATTGACGATATGCTGACATGAGGAATCTTTCTCGGCACCTTCAGGAATGTCCCATATGATAATATTGTTTCTTTTTGACCAGTTCTCAAGTTCTTCGACCTTTCTTTCTAAAGTGGCAACGCAAGTGGAGTCCGGTTTATCAGTCAAAGTAACCTTTACCATCTCGACTTCTTTATTAGTAAATTCAAGACCTTGCTTTAAGTCATTAATCTCACCCCGACAAGTTAGCTGTTATGGACTCGAGTTGCTAAAAAGTTTAACGAACAGCACATCATGGCGGCTTTGCCTATCTGAAACAAGCTTGTCGATTTGCCCTGCCAGGCTCTTGACCAATTAAGTTAGTTCTTCTAAATTACTATCAGTCGGCATTTCTTCTTGTAAATTGGCTGCCCCTTTCCGTGGCCGTAAATTTCTGCTCATGCTCGCCAGGATAAAGAAAAAAAAATAGCATAGGAGCGGAGCACGAAGTGACTTTGGAAGTCATACGCGGCCCTTGCTGTTGACTTGGCTGGAATTTCTGTGGTTATTAGCTCTGATTTAAGGTTTACCACGTCAGTAACAGTTCTGCTTGACGTGGCCTACTTTGCTGTAAATCTCATGGGCGACCCTTACGGTTTCTGACTCCTGGCTGATCTTGGCTGTTGTACTCAGTGTAAGTGCAACTCTGCATACAGCATCTGTGACTGATTGCATTCTACGTATCTCATCTAGCACTCGCGATTTGAACTCGTGCTGTTTTTTTTTTAATTGTTAGAGTAGTTTTACTGCTGTTATTGTTTGTGGCCATCTCTGAACAGTTTTGAGCCATGAGAATCCTTCTCTCTTCTCTTAGGATGCGAAGTTCTCAAGATTTGCTATTGAAGTGGGAATTTTCTCTGGTGGACTGGCTGGAAGGCTGCAATATTATAATTTCCATTCGTTGACAGTCTTTCACCAAGGTTGTGGGCCTCATCTCGTCATCTATTCATGGTTTCTGTGCTCGTTAGTAAGCTGCGATTTTCTTGTCTGTCTATCAGTGTGAAAGGCGATCCCTGTTGGTAGTTATTTCGGGCTGCAATTCTCTGCAATTCTTTCTATGTAAGTTCTAATCTCTTGTGGTCTTCGCCTCGCGGTGTTTTCGAGGAAGACCTGGATTCTGACGTCTTGGACACGCCTTTGAAATTAGCCTATTGATTAGAGTGCTGAATCAGAATAAACCTTGTAAAACCTTGCAGCGTCTTCACCATCCGCGTTTGTATTTGTCTCTTTTCTCAAAACTTCCGCTTGACTATCAAGACGCAACTTTTGAATTAGTTAGCAAAGTTTATTCTCATCTCGGTCTCATCAGTTAAGTTCTTATTAGTGTCAACAAGGAAACTTTCTATCTATTATTTAGATCCTTGGCGGCCTTTAGCTAATTCTTAAGCTTGTCGATTTTTTAAGTGGCGATGAGTCGGGAAGAAACGCTAAAATACGTTCCTACACTGAAAGTGCTTCGGATTTGAGTTCCTTTTTTGAAACATTACAGAGAAATAGTCCTTATGAGAGTAAACGGAGGCCTTATTCGCGCCGATTTGGGACCAGTCCCCTGAGAAACTAATTTAATTCCTTTAGATCTTTAAACAATAATGTTTTCCTACCTTTCACGAACAACAAAATGTATTACAAAGTCCTTTTTAAAGGGAAGCAGTGCGTTTTCCACTTGATTTGTCCTTTGATGCTCAGTTCTTAGTGAACTTATAGTGAAGGCTCTCAAACTGTGTAGCACCTTTGCCGGCCAAGCGACAAAGATGATATCAATTTGACTTCACCTTTGATAATTATCTAACGTGAAGAACATCGAATTTTTCGTAACAGCACAGGAAACAGACTGGAGACATACTTCTAGCCGATTGAGCAGAAAAATACAAAAAGATTTTTCTCTCCAATCAGAAGGAAGCCTCGGCTAAACCTTTTAGGGCGTATGGAACTCGAGTCAGTCCTCAGGGAACCTTACTTCTCTTCGCCGAATTTTTTTCCCGTCCATTTGTCCGTCGCCAATTTTACCACGCCCGAATTATCTGATCCCTGGTCTCCGAGGATGTTAGTTTGAAGGAATGGATAATATTATAGTCCAACAGCTAAAACGATCCTTCCCTTCCCTTTGAGGAAGCGAAGGAAGCTGTAAGTTTAATTTAAAAGGCAAAAATCCTTGAAAATTCAAAATAACGAAAATATACGCACTAACGGATTAGAACGATAACTTCGAAACAGCATTTCGAATTTTCTCACTCTTCTCACTCAATGACTTACAAAGGATGAGCTTCTATTGTTTTGAGAGGATTGAGAAAAAATTACGTTTAGGTGAAACCGTTTTCATCACAAGTAGGGCACAAGACACAAATAGCCAAGCAAAGCAATTCACATGGTAAATTTCTATTGATAAAAACAATTAAAATTTAACCTTCAAATGAGAAACATTTTTTTTCTTCGATACAAAACCTTATAATTTGGCAAACACGCAACAGTTACCGTGACGCTCAAATTTCCGTACATGATTGCAGCATTTCAAAGGTCAATAGAGCCTGGGTTACCTGTGGTCTTATCCCACAAAAGCCACTGTCTTAGGCACTAAAACAAAGAGTTTCAGATCGTGTAATATATTCCAGTTATGTTGTTGGAAATGTTGCCTGAGTTACAAGCCGCCATTCTTTGCTTATCATCGGATTAATGAGACAAGTTACCTCACCGCGAAACAACCGCGAGCGATATGTTGTATAAGGGTTTAAACATATCGTTTCGTGTTGTGGTTGTTGTTGCTTTTTGTTAAATAATTATTTTGCTTTTATCTGTTTGTTCATTTGGTTTGTTTTGGCTGTTTTGTTTGTTTGTTTGTTTGTTTCGCTCTTTCTTGCGGGCTCTTCTTTCTTCTTGTTTTGTTCTTCTAACTTGTGCCAATAACTATAGAGGTAGGGAGGGGTGGGTTGGGATGGGGTGTTTGTCACAAAAGGGCTCACAAAGATAAGAACTGCTATCGGTCACTGTACATTTACCAGAAAAGTAACTAAGCTTGGTTCTATACTTAACCACTTCGTACACTGAGAGACCACGGGCACACACTCAGCAAAAGCTGCCCAAACATTGGTAGAAGAATCGACCAATGTAAGTGGTCAGTCCAAGGATTAGAAACCGTCGACGTTACACCTCATCAGGGATAGCATAGTTAATATGTGGGCTCAGAGAACCCACATGGAACACTTATCTCGTTAAAACAAACCCACCCTATTAACTGTGCCAGCCCGGCTCATATAATCAGCCTCTAAACGGATTACATATAACACAATTTCATTAATTTTAAAATTGTATTGAATTATATTGTTTTACGTTGGAATTGCTGTAAATATGTTGATTTGCAATTTAATTCCGTATGGAGCCGATATCGCTTACCAACAAGACAGTCTTATATATAACAAGAAGAATCGAATTAAATTGAAACGGAATCCATTAATGTGGGTTACCAGTCTCGGACTTCGCGTCATGTAAGGGCTGAGTTTGTTGTCATACCTTGCCTGAGCGGTTTTCCTCCGGGTGTTCTTCGTTATTTCTTTCTGATCTCCTCAAAAACAATCATTTCCAAATTCTAACTCGATTCGGACTCTAAGAGCCTTGTTAAACAAATTCCATTTATTTATTTCAAGGTCATTAGCTGCGGAAAGACAAAATTTATCGCATGGAGTTGTTACACACTATTGTTATATTTTTTTAATTCCCCATCCTCGATCATTTCCTCCATGTACTCTCCACAACATGCTCATATTAAAGAAGAGTTGTACTTACAGTATACCCAGCCCTTTATTGTGATCAAAGATACCTTGGGGCAGGCTCTTGAGTTGGTTGTCACTCAAGTACCTACAACACAACAGAACTGTCAACTAACTTCTTAACTATTTCTCAAAATATTTAGTACGTCGCAATTCCGAACTCTCGTTGGCTGAACAGATCTCCTACAAGCTATTTGTATTGTGAACACTGTAAGTATTATTAGTATTGTAAGTATAGCATGACTGTATACGGTTAGTATAGTAAGTATTGGGACTTTGTAAGTGTTGTAAGCAGTTCGTAGTACTGTATATATATTGTATTGTGTGTCTAAGGCTAATAAAAATCTATAAACTAAAATCTCCTACAACAATCTCCTATTTAACAGATCGCAGTGCACTGCACTGCTGGAACCTTCTGACACTGTTTTATACAAATGATATAACCTACAATCATGGCTAATATTTTCTGAGGTAGATAAGAAAATAGTGTTGACAGTGTGTATTTATGATTATTTGTGTCGTAAACTGATGTCTAGAATCGGTTGCCATAAACTAGTGCTGTCATTGCGAATTTTTGGAAGCCCCCTCCTTAAAGCCACTGGAATCATTCGGATCGGTCTACAAACACAGCACCATGACAACATTGCATGGAGTCGGGGAGGCGGGGACGTATTTCGTGTTTAGTTTTGGAAATTGTCTCAACATTTCTGGCCAGGATTGTAGCTCAGGAAACGCGTGTATGACTTAGCTTCAAGAGCATCTGACCGGTGTGCGTCAAAAATAATTTTCCTTTGTCCTATGCTTGTGCAGGCAGAGTAAAGTTTGTTTTTTTAACTAGGCCCCACACGTTCAATTTTTTTCACAAAAACAACTCAAGAGACCTCATTTAACTTGAATACATAAGTTTAAGACGAACATTTTCAAGAAAATCCTTGATGTGATCGACGTCAACCTAAAAGATGCTAAGAAATCCATGAGTTTAAGACTTCTACCAGAGTTGTGAATGAAAACAGTAATTTTATGACGTTATAGGACTAAAACAAGCTTCGCACCAAAACGAGGCTGCACCTCTTGCACCTCTAAGAAAATGTGTCCCACATGAAAGGAAAAGACGCTTTCGCGTCTTATATATATGTTTTTAGCATCATCAGGTTTTTAAGAACTCTTTCGTGCGGGTGGACCAGTGAGGGTGGGACTCTGCAGAGACTCTGCGCCCAGTAACTGTACCCCAATGGGGGGGGGGGTAGGGTGGCAGCGGAGACGGGGTAGCATTTTGCTCAAATTATTTTTCATTTCTTTTTTTATTGTTATATTAACATGTTAAAAGGCGCGTTTTCACTCGTATCTACTTCAAATGGACGTATCTGGCACTGTAAATTCGATGTAAATGTTAAGAAATGTATGTTCTTGTCCCCCTTTAAGGAGGCAATACCGCTAAATTTGAATGAGATTTGAAGAGGTTTTAAGAGGGGATAGAGGAAAGAAAATGATTTTAGAACACTATCAGACAGTTGATACTCACGCAAGAGCACCCCAGGTTGCTAGTGGACTAATTGGTATCCGTCAATTAATTATTAACTACAAATTCCAATTTCAAAACTTCACTAAACCCTCAAAGTTTCTTATTTCCCTTTATTTTACCAATCTTTCTAGAAAAAAACTACTCCTCCCAAATAAATCCAAAAATCACCCAAAAATTCACAAAATACTCCACAACACAGATTCACGATATGATGATCCGCGAGAGTTTTTGGATTGCTTGAAACGCGAACGAGATATTTCCATTAAAGCCATGTCAAGTGGCGTAAAAGTGGCGTTCAGGTGTAACTCCCACTTAATAGAAATGTTTTATAAGAATTGAATTGAAGTAACATCGAACAGTACCGGAATGGTACAGTGGTATGGGTGTGGATGAGTTAATGCTGTTCTTGTAATGCTCACTGCTGGTATCTTTCAACTTTACTTCATCAATTAACTTGTAATTCATGTTGAGGTCATATAAAATCCACTTTCCTCAACACTTCACATTTTTTAGCTTTTATTTGTTAACAAAATGAAAAAGCCAT
>NW_028145616.1:700000-720000 GCF_977016875.1 Pavona decussata
AAAACAAGTTAAAAAGAAAATTTGACTTCTGTTTCTCTTCGCGTAATTCTGTGTTTCTTCACGGAACCCTAGACGAGACCTTGGCGCCTTAAAATATTGGCCCTTTGCCCGGAACACCCTAAGCGAGATCAAATTCCACAATTTACACCCCTAAGCGAGACGACGAGCACCCCCGTCTGTTTCATATGGGAGTCCCCCCCCCCCCCCGGGCTTTTTTGCGATTGTCTGCCATTGTTTGCGATCTGCGATCGTCTGCGATTATATGGAAACCAGCCTTAAGTGGGTTTAGTCTGCAAAATTGGTTCAAAACCCTGCATGGCTTACGGCGTTTCGTAACAACTTTAAGATCAATGGCTTAAAACAAAGTATTGAGACGGTAAATACATACGGCCAACACTTTGAAAATAGACAAGCTGAGTTATTTCAAACAACGCGTGTTCGGGCAGACAAAACACAAATTAACATGCTACTATATTCTGCTTGCAAAATAAATATGACCGCATTAGTTTGTCTCCAGGATTTGCTGTTAGCAGCTTGTGGGAAAATTGGACCTCAAAACGAATACTCTGGCAGAGGAAAGCCAAGCAAGGATATATTGCTCCAAAAAGGAAAGAAACGTTCAATAATCAATAGAAGTCATCGTTACAAAGTTTCAGGAACAAAACCCGCAGCCTCAGTGGTTCTGAGTCGCTGTAAGAGTGATTCTGAAAGATGCTCAGTACTGCCAGTGTAGCGTGTCATGATTTACCAACAAAGAAGCTAGATTACAGATTGGAAAAGCCAGTTTTCATGGCCGTTTTTCCCGTTTTTTCAAACCCAAAGAAAACTGATACACAGCTTAATTAAACGGGCAGTATCATGGGAGATCGATGGGAGATATCATGATTTTTGGCCAAAACTCACAAAATATAAATTTTGAACACTGTGTTAATTAATTTCTCAATCGCTAATTTAAAGTAATGTTAATAGTGATTCTAAGACGAAAGGTTGAACCAAAATATCGTACAACCGGCGATTTTCAGTGCGTCACAACAGCGAAATTTGAAAACGTCCGCCAGACGTTTTCAAATTTGAACCCCTCTCTATCTTGGTCATCTGCTGGCCAAAATATCCGTGGGCAGTTTCTTTGCATTCTGATAGTCTTTAAATGGAATTTTGTCGTTACACCTTGGCTGCTATCAACCGAATAGCGTTTTCCCGATTTTTAATGTGTTACTAAATATAGCGTGATACTGTCCCTTTAACAGAACAATGCCCGGCCCGGAAACCTTCACTTCTCTTCAAATATTTCAGTTTCCTACTCGGAGACTAAAGAGCGTAGGGTGTACGGCAGACACAAAACGCCCTTTCGAAAGGTTTGCAAAGGAGAGCCACCTTTTTGCGTTAAGTCTCGCAAAAGATGGTCAATTGGACCCTTTTAATCGTGTACAGACGGTTCAACGTTTTTTGATCAACAAATATTTCGACTGCTATTTGGTCAATGCTTAACAGTCAATGCTTAACAGTAAATGCCCTTATTTACGCCATGGGTGGTGATGCAGAAGACATCATGGCCAGTTTTGTCTTCGCAGATGAGTCAGATGCACACAAATATGATGCTGTGAAAGCAAAATTCAACAGTCATTTTGTCGCGAAGAAAAACGTAATCTACGAGCGAGCAAAATTTAATCAACGGGCACAGGGTCAAGATGAGTCGGTGGAAAATTTCATCACTGCCCTTCATAGTCTGGCCGAATTCTGCGAGTATGGATCATTGAAGGATGAGATGATTCGTGACCGCTTAGTTGTCGGACTTAGGAACGAGAAACTCAGCGAAAAACTGCAGATTGACGCAAGTTTAACGCTAGAAAAAGCCGTTCAACAAGCCAGACAAAGTGAGTCTGTCAAAAAGCAGCAGGGAGTGATAAGATCAAGCCACATTCCGTCAAGCAATGTTGAAACCCTGGAAGAAAAACAAGCAAAATCAGGAAGGCCTCGAGGGTCACATAAACCGAAACAACCCAGCAAGTCAAGCGGAGATGGAAACAACAGCAAGTTTAAAAGACGGACTACCGGATGTGAAAGGTGTGGAAACCCTAAAAATCACAACAGGCAGTCGTGCCCTGCAAAAGATGCGAAGTGTCACAAGTGCTCAAAACAAGGCCATTTCGCCAAATGGTGCCACGCGAGCGTACCACCGAGTAAAGTCTATGAAGTTGAAGCAGCCGAGAGCTCTAGCTCAGATTCAGACATCTTTCTTGGCGAAGTCGTATCCAAGCAAGAGAAACCATGGACAGCTGACGCGACAATCAACAGCCATCGCGTGACATTCAAACTAGACTGCGGTGCAGATGTCACAGTACTTCCCAGCAAGATTTTCACCGAAATAACTGACAAACCGATCCTGTTGAAAACGTCCAAGAAGCTGTATGGCCCTTGCCGGTACGAGCTCAAGTGTAAAGGAGAGTTTGAAGCCTCTTTGAAGTATGAAAACAAGTCATGCAAGGAGCAGATTTATGTCCTGGATAATCTGGATCGCCCACTACTTGGCCGCACAGCCTGTCACAAGCTTGGAATTATCAAGAAAATAGACGACGTCGTTTCACCTGAGAGAAGCCCAGATCGCATGAAGAAGACACACCCAAACCTCTTCAAAGGACTTGGCTGTATGCCAGGCGAATATGAGATCAAGCTTAGCGACGGAGCCAAACCGTTCAACCTTACTACGCCCCGCAGAATTCCAATACCACTGCTGGACAATGTGAAAGCCGAAATAAAGCGTATGGAAGACATGGAAGTCATCGAGCGGGTGGATCAACCCACAGAATGGTGTTCTCCAGTGGTAGTCGTTCCCAAGAAAAATGGAAAAGTACGGATATGCGGAGACTTTATCCAGCTTAACAAAGCAGTTCAACGAGAGAACCATCCCATGCCCACCACAGAGCAGACACTCGCCAAACTCACAGGTGCCAAGATCGTGTCAAAACTGGACGCGAACTCTGGGTTTTGGCAGAGGAAACTCAGCCCCAAGTCTAAGCTGCTTACTACCTTCATTACGCCCTGGGGACGGTACTGCTACAAACGACTCCCGTTCGGAATCTCATCCGCCCCAGAACACTTCCAGAAAACCATGCAGCACATCGTGGCTGGACTGGAAGGAGTGGAATGTCAAATGGATGACATCCTAGTGTTCGGAAACTCTTATGAACAGCACGACGAGCGTTTAGAAGCAGTCTTACGACGCCTTGAAGAGCATGGAGTAACCCTCAACCTCGAGAAATGTGAATTTGCCAAGGAAAACGTTGAGTTCCTGGGTCACGTGATCGGCAAAGACGGGATTCAAGCTGACCCTTCGAAAGTTGAAGCGATCAAGCGGATGAAGGCCCCATCTGATGTCTCAGACTTGAGAAGATTTCTAGGAATGGTCAACCAAATGGGCAAGTACCTACCCAACTTAGCTCAGACCAGTAAACCCCTAAGAGAACTGCTTACCAAAGATAGCGCTTGGCTCTGGGACACAGCACAGAAGGAAGCGTTCGAAGAGATCAAGAGACAGCTGATTTCAACCCCAGTTCTGGCGATTTACGACCCACAGTTGGAGACGACAGTTTCAGCAGACGCCTCGTCATATGGAATTGGAGCTGTGTTGACCCAAAAGCAGTCAGAGGGTTACTGGAAACCAGTGGCGTTCATCTCACGAGCCTTGACAAGCACTGAGCAAAGATACGCCCAAATTGAGAAAGAGGCACTAGCTACTACATGGGCGTGCGAGAGATTGGCCGATTACTTAGTTGGCAAAACGTTTCACGTCGAAACAGACCACAAACCTCTCGTACCGCTACTAGGATCAAAGAATCTTGACGAGATGCCGCCAAGAATTCAGAGATTGAGAATGCGACTCCTGCGATTCCACTTTACAATCTCCCATGTTCCGGGTAAAAACCTGGTAACTGCCGATGCGTTGTCACGAGCACCTTTACAGCCAACGCCTAGCCACGCGAAAGAAGAAGAGATTGACCTCTATGTTGACAGTGTTCTGCTTCAACTACCCGCCACGGACAAGCGTCTTGAAAAGATCTCTGCTAAGCAGCAAGAAGATCCGGTGTGTAAGAAGCTTCTTGAATACTGCGAAGATGGTTGGCCTGATTTCCACAAGATCCCAAGTTCACTGAGTCCGTACTTGAGCTCAAGAGGCGAGATTTCCCAAGTACGTGGACTACTCCTCAAGGGCTCTAGACTCATTATCCCCTCAAGTATGCGCCTGGAGATCCTAGAACAAATTCACGAAGGACATCAAGGAATTGTCAAGTGTCGACGACGAGCCAAGGACTCAGTCTGGTGGCCTGGGTTGAGCAATCAAGATATGGTCACGAGCTGCCGAAAATGCATCGAGTATAGGAAGCCAAACCGAGAACCGATGATACCGACAGCAGTTCCTGAAAGACCATGGCAGATTCTGGGTACTGACCTGTTCAGCCTGAACGGACGAGCCTACCTGGTAGTGGTGGACTACTTCTCACGCTACGTAGAAGTCTCACTTCTGACGGCGTCTCAGAAGTCTAGCGACACCATCCGTGCACTTAAATCCATCTTTGCAAGACACGGAGTCCCTGAGATCCTGAGATCTGATAACGGACCGCAGTTTGCTTCAACTGAGTTTGACCAGTTTTCAAAGGATTACTCCTTCACGCACATCACTTCAAGCCCGAAGTTGCCTCAGGCCAATGGAGAAGCTGAGCGTGCAGTGCAAACGGTGAAGAATACACTAAAGAAGGGAAAAGATCCAGCCAAAGCTCTGATGTCATACAGAGCAACACCATTGGAGAACGGATACAGCCCAGCAGAAATGCTCTTTGGCAGAAAGATCCGAACAACTGTTCCGGTGTTCCCTGACCAACTGAAACCATCATGGCTTGACCTAGAGAAAGTCCGGACGCATGAACAAGAAGGCAAACTAACCCAAACAAGCCGTTACAATTCAAGCCATCGATGCACTGAACTTCCCAAATTAAGTACTGGAGACCGCGTATGGGTTACCGACCAGAAGACACCAGCAATGGTCACAGAGAAAGCCCCAACGCCAAGATCTTACATGGTTGAAACTGAAGCTGGCAGTTCGATCCGACGTAATCGTCGACATCTCGTTGCCATGCCAGAAAGTACTATCAAGGACACTCCCTTAAAACGAGTGGAAAGTTCACCAACCAAACCTTTGGATGTGAGTCCACAAAAGATGACCTCATCAGATGTTAAAACCTCAAGATCTGGACGAGTCATTAAACCCCCAGATAGACTCGACCTATAGACTATGAACATGGACATGACGGAACTTTGAAAAGAATAGGACCTGTCGTAAATCATGATTAAGATTTTCATCCAATGGACTAAAATAGACTGGTTGATTTAGAACCTCTTTTAGATTGAGGTTACTTTGATGTCATTTGTTTTGTGTTAACATTTTGATGTTATTTTATACTCGAAAGGGGAGATGTTATGTAACGCAATCTAGCATACCATAGATTCCTCTAGAATGTTCCACTTAAGAGCCTCTCACATGTTTGTAATGCAGAGATCAATGACACAGATTAGTTGATTAAACTACTTGAATGGAATACATGTTTTGCTGCATGTTCTTAACTTGCCGCTCAGTTAGAGAACACAACATATCATGCCAAGTTAAATGCTAACGTTGAAAAAAGCTATTCAACAAGTTGAACTGAAATTGTGTAGGGTTCTACTCCGTTCAACGACGGCAGCATTCAACGTGTTGAACGACAAAGGTCTAAAGTTTCTGGGAAGGAGAAGCAAAAAAAAAAAAAAACACGGATGAGCGGAAGAGATGACAGTCATTGCTGTGAAATTGTATTGCACGGCGCCTTTCAACCATGATAAAAGTATATGAAAGGCCGTTTGCTTCTTTGACTTCACCTTTGAAGCGTTTGTAAGGTTTAGTTCAAATGTTTCCCACATTTGACTTCACCCTTGACAAGAATCAGTGGAATAGCAACCTATGCTATGTCTCTACTGAAAAGGCGTGTATAATTGTATTATGCTATATTATAATCAGAAAAATTAAGAGTAACGCTGTTCGACGTTTCTTATAAAATGCTTTAACAAGCAACTGACCATCCGATATATTATAATCACATTTTTTATTATCACAAGATGATACTACTGTAACCGTGGCAGGTGAAAGATGGGATTTGACAGACGACCAGTGTAAGAGCGTAGGGTGGGAGGTTGGGGTGGGGTGGGGTGGGGAGAGGGAATTTTGTAGAGAACAACCCTGCGTGAAGAGTAGAAACTGAGGGAGTGAATGGGTTCGAGTGGGATTGGCACTAAGCTACGGAGGGGCCAAACACGCTAAAGTCACATATAAGCATGCGTGAAAAATCACTAGCAACTTTGACATGTCACTTTGCAATACAAGCAGAATTACTTCACGCCAGACAAACTATTGAAACAGACTATAAAGTTGCAGAATGCTTCTAATGGTGACAGGCACAGCAAGGGCTACAGGGCTCACTCATCCCAGTTTAAATATTCTATGGAGTAGCATTTTTGAAGTTAACATGACTCTCGTATATAAGATTCGCTAAATAAGCGTATATAACGGTTTAGCAGTGCTGATATTTGACTTTACCTTCGACGCGCATCAAAGGCAAAGACTGTGAACTTGTGTTCGTATTTCACGCTTGTCAAAAGTGTAAGTAAAGAGGTTTGACGCAGATATCAAGACACGAAGATTACTGCATACATGTTGCTCACCGAATACGCGGGAAGGACAAAACTATTTTCTTGCCCAATCAGGAGGCAGTGCTGGCTGGGCTGTTTGGAACTGGTCAGTAAGCAGTCCGTCCTCTTACTTTTCTACGCCTAATTTTTCCCGCCTATTTTCACTTTTCCAAGCCCGCACTATCTTCCTCTTGGTTTCGAAGGATGTTGGATTCAAAGAATGGTTAACATTATAGGCTATCAGCTGAGATAACTCTTAGACTTTGTTCAGGGGAACAAAGAAGCTGTTTTTAATGTCAAAATCCTAGACAGATACAAGAACGGTAAATTTTATTTCCAAAGCAAGATTATTTTCACCCAATCGTCACAAAAGGATGATCTTCAATTGAGAATTAACATTCATTTGCTTTTTCATTTTTTTTTTCTTTATTTTTTGCCTGCTATCTAGAACCTAAATTAGCCAGGGAGCTAACAAGACAACCTAATGGTTTATTTAGCTTCCTTGCTTTGCACATTAATTTAACTAATAATTAATTTTATTTATATAACACCACTAAAAGATTGTAAGAATCAACATGTAAATAGAAAAAAAGCACAAATAAACATTATTATTATTATTATTATTATTATTATTATTATTATTATTATTATTATTATTATTATCACGTTTTTCATCCAATGGTGGCGTCCAAATTGTCTCCGATTCATGTCAAAGGTGTGTCAAGGATATTAACGATCTTCCCTTTTCTTAATCTTTCTCCTTTGACAAATTTCACCACTAAATGGTAGATTTGCTAAATTTTAAGGCGCCGCAGAAGTTGCGTTAGGCTGTACACCGAGCCTTACGGATAGTAGGATATACTTATTAATAACGGTTTCTCGTCGCGACGAACAATTAGCTATGTAGACGAAGAGTGTTTTACACGTAATGAAAAGCACATTAGCTAATTCAAGTAAAAGAAACATTATTTTGTGGAGAACGTACTAATTTACAGTTGTGCCGTGAAATTACTTTGCAATCATCCAAAAAAAAATTGTTGCTACGACAAGTGACAAGGTGCAGTAAGCTGCTGGGTGGTTAAAAGAAAACGTCAGGTTTTTCGCAAACAAACAATCTAAAAAAAGAGCAAGGCTGATTTCACGGTCAGGGAAGTATATTTTCCAATATTTCGAAGGCCACGGCCTTTCTTCTTCAGGGTATGTTTGAGACTGACCCTGTGGCAAGATACGTTACAATTTTAAACAGCTACAATAGATACCTGAAAAAAGGCTAAAGCTACATAAACAAAAACGTTACAATTTGAAATTTGAAAATACAACTGGTAAATAGGTATAAGCTAACGTTACAACGTGGTAGACGAAAACAAAATACGTAACAATGAGTTAATTACATAACGTAGGAAGATGAAAGACGGGAAAAATGTTCATGTCTCATCTCTCTTATTAAGACCTAAGGGTTCAATAGTTTGACCTCTGTCGATGAGGTATGCCTCTCTAGCTTTGTGTACACTGTCACGATTAGATTTGATGAGTTCGAGAGGAATTAGTAGCATGTCAGAAGCGTTATGGTCGTTAGAGAGAAAATGTTCTGAAACTGTGGTGGGTTTGGAACTGTTTGTTTGTTTGTCGACTGGTCTACGGTGTTCGTTAAAACGGTCTTTAAGTCGTCGTTTTGTTTCTCCTATGTATTGTTTGTGGCAGCGGTTGCAGTGTACCATGTAAATAACGTTTTTAGAGTTACAGTCTATATGATGAGTAATATGTCTAGTTTCGCCGGTAGAATGAAATGTGTAGCTGGTACGTCCGTCTGTTATGTAGTTGCAAGTTAAACAGTTGTCTCCACATCGAAAAGATCCATAGGGTAGGTTGTTTTGTGTGGGATTACGTAGTTTGGTGCTAACTAGTAAATCACTCAGGTTGTTGGTCCGTCGGAAGGCAACAAGAGGTGCGGCTTTGAAAACGTTAGCGCAGCGGGGAGATGAAGATAGGATGTTGAAGTGTTTGTGAATAATGGATGATACAGAACGAAGGGCTGGATTGTATGTGACGACAAGGGGTACTCGTATAGGTTGGTTGGTGTCGGAGGTGCCTTTCGTAGCTATAGCGTCGGAACCGGTGGGATGCCGTTAACACGTCCTATTTCTTGGTTGAGGAATGAAAGATTGTATCCCCGTTTGTTGAGATAGGTTCTGAGTTCGTTTGTTCGGAGTTTAAAAGTTTCGTCAGAAGAACAAATACGTCGAAGTCTGAGAGCTAAGCTGAATGGAATGGCTCTCTTAGTGTGTCTAGGATGACATGAAGATTGTAACAAGTATTGATGTTTGTCAGTAGGCTTAGTGTAAAGGTCGGTAGTGATAGTGCCGTTATAGAGAGACACACTGACGTCCAGAAAGGGTATAGATGTGAGAGAATAATTGGATGTAAATTTAAAAGTGGGGTGAATGTTATTGAGATAAGTAGTGAAGGTTTGGAGGTCGTCGAGAGAGTGTGTCCATATCATGAAGATGTCGTCTATGAAGCGCCACCATATGTATGGTTGAAATGGAGCATGTAGTAATGCGTGCGTCTCAAATTTGGCAAGAAACAAATTGGCGTAAGAAGGAGCCATTCTGGTTCCCATAGCAGTTCCGTGAGTCTTTAGATAGTGTTTGTCGTTGAACGTAAAATTGTTCATGGTAAGGATCATGCGTATGAGGTCACATAAAGTTTCGGAACTTATGGTAGAGGGGTTGCGGTTACGTGTTTCGAGGAAGTGTCGACACGCGTTGATGCCTTCGTTATGAGGTATGTTGGTGTAGAGAGAAGAAACGTCCAGAGTGACAAGAATGGCGTTATTGGGTAATTGTCCGAGTTGTTGGAGTTTGTTAAGGAAGTATGTAGTGTCTTTTATGAAGGATTGTGTAGTCTGTACCAGAGGTTTGAGGTGATAGTCTACAAACTGAGAGATGCGTTCTGTAGGGTGAGAGTTACTGGAAACAATGGGACGTCCGGGGTTACCTTCTTTGTGTATTTTGGGTAGTATGTCAAATCGTCCGGGTTTGGAATCAGTCAGTATTAAAAAAACGTTTAGTGTGATCGTCAATAATCTTGTCACGGTGCATGCGTTTCTTGCATTGTATTTGAAGGAGTTTAATCATTTCGCGAGATGTTCTTGTCAGTAATTTTGTCCATCGACGCTGTAACTGTTCACAGGATGATGATTCAAACGTTGGTCTACATTTGATAATTAAGCCTTTGGGAATGATCTTGCCGACATCTTCATGCTATGCGATTCCGATTACTAGTAATCGGAAGGTCTTAGGTTCGACTCCTGATAGGAGCACTCGGATTTTTTTCCGAGTATGCCTGTGTCACTTTCTAAAAATAATACATCATTCTCATTCATTCACCAGGCTGGAAATATACCATCACTTTTATTTCACAGTTTATCACTGGTTTTCGCAAACAGTTTGGTTGCGTAGATAACTGCGAATCTTTCCCTCTAAGTTAATCTTTCATCCGCAGTACATAATTATACATCTTACACATAATATGTGTAACATGCTTTATATTCATATTCATTCATTCTTCACCGGTATATTATGATATTATGAACTCAGAACAAGAGCATGCAGCTCCCAGTAGGCTTGATAGCGCAGTTGGTAGAGCACTGCATACGTATCGCAGAGGTCATGGGTTCAAACCCCGTAAAAATGTGTGAATTTTTTTTCAGGTTCCTCGCAAACAGTTTTGTTACATAGATAACTGCGAGAACCTTTTCTTCTATTTAAACATTTTTAGTTGATACAATTAAAAATTTACATTAGTGTTGACTGTTATTGATGCATTTATAGCCATTTCAGAAGTCTTAAGTTTAAATATTTTTGGGGGGAGCATGCCCAGAACCCCTAGTTGTCTCTGCGCCCCACCCCTCTCCCCACCCACACACACACACACACACACTCCAAAACCACTCCGCGGGCCCTATCCTCAGCAACAACTAGTCAATAGAAAAAAGGTCAAATATGAACTTCGTAGTCAACAACATCACTTTTGGTCAAATGGCATTTTTTTACCGTGTGTGAAATCCCTATGCTTTAGAATTCCAAACTAAGCCTTAATTTCCTTGTAACGGGAAGGGAGAAAAAACGGGACGGGAAAAACCAACACCCAACAAGGAAATTTTTCATGTAAATCTTTCAATCATTCAATAACAACATGTATTTAGTTTTGTTTGTCTACTCGGTATATATTTTCCGTTCCGTTTTCTTTATTATTGTCACGTCGTAATTAGCTGTATATTTACTTTTCTTATCAAGCTGTAATTAGTTAAATGCTCTACATGTATATTTATTGTCACGTTGTAATTAGCTATATTGTTCCTCTTGTATTTGTACCACACCATCTAACACCATCTGTACTCAGAGAAGGATGAAGTTTCATCCGAAACATGCTTACTATAAAAAAGTCGTAACTTTCATAAAAGTTATTTTCTGCCTGCTGGCTCCACGGAAATTTATGTTTTACTTATTTAGAGGTTCCCTTTTTAATCACATCATGTAAAAACGTATGTAATTATGTAAATAAGCCAAGTAAAATTAGCCAGGGCTTGAATTATGCCTTCTCCGCTGCTTTGCTGGTACAGTCTTTTATCTGAAAAAAAAAAAAAAAAAAAGAGTTTATTCTGGTTAGGTTTGGCAATGCTGTACAGCCCTCTCAAAATTTTGTGTAGTAGGGAAAAAGACCAAAAAAGTCCAGAGTCCAAAGGGGTTTTGAGTGAAGTTAATGTGAAATAAGTGGGAAATCGTCATCTGTGGGGCGCCGGAAAAATGTTGGCTGGCAAAACAATTTGAGAGTGCTGTTTATGAGTTGTTGATACAAAGATACTTAGACAAGAGAAAATGAAGCAAAACTGACTGACAATGTGATATTGTACTTCAAAACTAAATGAGCATGACTGGTTAATATAACTGGATTGTAATCATTTAATGGAAATGAAAGGTACATGTATTGCTGCTTATTCTGATCCTACTGCAACTGTCCTTGTGTATCTGTCTTGGCGGCATCTTGTTAAAATACAGTGAATTCCCTATGAAGAACCCCCTCTAATAAGCCCCCAGTTTGTACATGTAGGTAAGATTATTTCATACACTCGACTCCCACCAACCCAACCAACTATGATGGAAAACTGAAAAGAGGCAGTTCAAAACTAGGTGTAACAATTTTCAAAACATCAGTCTGTTTGTCCACAAAAAATATGGTCTTCAAAAGCATGCATATATATTATTGTGCTACGGAAACTTCATTTATTACAATGTCTTTGTGATGCAAAGCTTATTAGTCCTGTTTTATTAGTTGTGGTGTGGTGCATGGAAGATTTCACAAAAGGTAACTGTAACTGAAGTTCTGTTTAAAACTTACACACTGTGGGATTTAAAAAAATTAAAGCCACCCTCTCCCTCGCCCACCCCGTGTTCTTGGGACCTGAAAATAAATACCTGACCCCTAATGCCCCCCCTCCCCACTCCCAATATTGAACAATAGAAACAGAAGCGTTTGTCGAAATAACAAATGCCCACAAGTCTTTTTGGCTGAAGGTGGGTCTTAAGATTTGTCTTTAACATGTTTAATTGTTGCTATGTTGACCTATAAACCCTAGCCCTAACCCAAACCTATAAAGTCTAAAAAAAATCTATAACTTGTTCACCAATAATTAGGCAACTGCTTGAAACCATTACTGTTGCTAAAGAGCACTGATGCATTAAATTGTAAGTGCTGGAAAGTATTGGAAACTAATGCACCAGGCACCTAACATGTA
This sequence comes from Pavona decussata, assembly GCF_977016875.1. Lineage (NCBI taxonomy): Eukaryota > Metazoa > Cnidaria > Anthozoa > Scleractinia > Agariciidae > Pavona > Pavona decussata. The sequence continues at coordinate 712,512 of NW_028145616.1, forward strand.
AATCACAACGATTAACTACATGTACTGTAGAACATATTTAGAGAAATTTGGATTTGAAGACCAAATCATTCACTGATGGCCTTTTTCCAGCAAGCCCTTCATTTGTGACGTAAGCTTAGAGTTCTTAACTCAAAACACCAGTTACAATGTAGCGGTTTTGCAACATCCTTTCATTCCTTTCTTACATGTGGCTGAGGATTAGCATAACTAAAGAGGCTAGTGCAGCAACAAGCTGCACAAAATATTTTTAAAATATTCTTGAAAGAAACAACTTGTGATCTGTTCTAGCGCATTTTGGAAACAAAAATGCGAAAACTTGAAAAACATTAGCCTAATATTTTTCAAGTTTCAATCCAAACCGGCCTACCCTGTCTCTGGCCAGAGGCACTAATCGACAGTTTTATTGTACTGGGGTGATAATTTTTAACAAACTTGACAATTATTTTGTTGTTTCTGCTAACAGTCAAACATTTTTGGGTTTTGAAATAACAGCAAATTTTCGTGATACTTCCTCTTTAACTTAAGCAGTTTTCATCTGCATCTATACTTTCACCTTTTCACATCCACATGTATCTTATGAATTCACAGAATGACCATCAATAGCGTCCTAACACAATAACTGTGATACACAGTGTATAAGTGTTTGAAGTCTGACACAGTTAAACTGTGTCAAAACAGTATCCTAAAGTGTGACACCACAAATATAGTATATTCGGAAAGAGCATGATGAAAAACGCCTACTTACCAAAAATCAGCATCTAATTGCAATTTAGGGGCGACATATAATTATAAGCTCTGTTATGCCCCAATGACTCCATACAAATCCTTCTAATTTTGTCTCGGTTCCTAACTAACAAATCCCGTAACTTCATAAATTTAGTTTTTGTGACGACATCAAAAATGAGTCGGTAAGCCTATACAGTACATTGTTTATAAAAATTAATAAGACTTTGTATAGGATTTTGTGAATTTCTTGGTGAGATATTCCAAAACAAATCGAATTTTTTGGGAAAGTTGAAACTATTCTATATTTTCCTGATAAGAATGAAAACAAAGTGTAGTTTTTGATGAGAATTATCCCATTCCCCATATTGGGTAAGATTATCAGAGGCAACCCATTAATGGTTTTGAAATTGAAATTTCAAGTTAAAATATTTTTTTGGTTACTAAAAATTATTATATGGGTTAGAATGAGAATTGGCTCATGGGGTAAGTCTCTGCAGTTACCATAATTATGCCAATGAAGAAAAATTTAGGCCCCCTATGGTCTGACGTCTCCTACATGTATGCGACAACCTCCTGTTTAAGCGACCACTTAGTCTTGACATTTTGGGTGAACACTTACGGGAGGTTCTTGAAATGGTATAATCAAATCAGATAATTAGAACAATAATGACCTAAAAAAAGGGCTTGAGCAGACTGCCTTTTAGCACAAGATTACTGTTGTCTTAAACAAAACTATGAAATTCTTACTGTACTTGAATCTACATGTATGGTTACTTGTGTGTTGTCTGACGTAGGTTTGCATTGCGTTCAATATACGATGTTGCAGCCACACGTTATTATCAGTCAAGTGGTCACTTACAAAAGGTTGAAAACTAAAGAATTAATGCCAAACTTTCTGCTCTAAAAATGGTTGCGGTCGCTTTAGCTTACATGTTCAAGAGGTTCCAGCTAAAGTGCTTTGACTTGTAAACTTTTGGTATTTTAGAAAACTGATTGCTTGCAAGAGGTGGTCGCAAAGGGAGGTTCGACTGTAGTTCTATCACATGACTACTAGAGCGGGAGATCCCATGAGATAGCGCAGCGCACACGCAAGATCATTGCATAGCTTGCATCAACAGCGAGATCACGTCTGGACCATTGTCGTTGGAATTTCGCTTGAAAATATTGCTTAGTCTTATGCAGTAAGACTCACATAAGCATACAGTGAGTCAACGTAGTTGACCCCATTTTAATCTAACTGTTTACGTGTTGTCACTACTCGCACTTCAACGTAGTTGAAGTCAGACGGTTTCCCGCCCAAACTTGAGTATGGCGGACGCGGACAGCCCAAGTGAAGACGAACTTTTGAGGTTAGAAAGCACACCGGTCGCTACATCTACAGGCTCTATGTTCGCCGCTCTTCCCCAAGAGATGAAAAAGATGAATGAGAATATCTTGGCCAAAAGTGAGCCCGCTGAATTTAGCGGCGGCTCCCCTAAGAGAGGGAAAACAATGTCACGGAGTCACTCGACGAACGAGTAGCCGAGCTAACAGCTAGCGGGTCATCAGAACCAAATGTTTTGGCTGATATCGCTCGCGATCTAGATGCCAGTGAGAAAACTGGCCCGGTTGCCAGCGAGGGTCTGGCAGGTATCGTAAACTCTCTTTTGAAAGAGAAGTTGCCGGACGAGAAGATCCAATCGAAGATTGATCTTTACCCTCGACCACAAAACATGACAGGCCTCAGAACGCCACGTGTAAATCACCTAATATGAAACCAAATATCCGCTACGTCGAGGACAAACGACTCCAGGACCCAAAAATCGCAGAATGCGTTGGTGGGGGCGCAGTCGCCATGATGAAAGCAACAGACCTAGTCCTTAATCTGCATTGAAGGACAACAAGGATTTGTTCAAGTTCATGACTGATGCCATTGCGCTCACACTTCAAGGTCACCACGATTTTAACACCGCCCGACCGCGAGCGATGAAGAATGACCTTAATAAAGACTATGCTGCATTATGCAGTAGCTCACCGGTCAACCAGACCTACGAGTATCTATTCAGAGACCTCTCCAAGTTGGCAAAAGACATCATCACAGATGTCAACCGACTCACTAAAAAAGTGCGTCCCTCAGCCCCGTTAAGTGTTGTTGTTGTTGTTGTTGTTGCCCCACGGGCTAGTCACAGCCGTGATAGAAATAATCGTCTTGGCGGTAGAAAAATCTACGGACACCACAGCAACAACCGCTATGCTCCCTATCGGGAGAGAAACGATTTTTTATCCAAAGGCCAACCTCCTCGGAAAAAAGAGGGGACCATAAACAAACAGTAAACATTGGAGTAAGCTCACATGATAATGTTGAATTTTTACCCGACCTTACGACCTTTCACGCAGGCAATCTGAGAGAGTGTTTGCTCAGTTGGCGTAAAATTACAATTGATATAAACATATTAGACTATGTATCTGCTGTAAAAATTTCTTTTGAAGAAAGCCTTGTGCCCTGTCAATCACATTACAGGCCGAGTGTCTTTAATGCTCAAGAAGAGCTTATAGTTCAACAGGAAATTAAAACCCTTCTAGAAAAAGGAGTAAACAAATTTAACGCTCACATCATGAACCTATTGAATACATATCTACAATTTTTCTTAGACCCAAACCTCATGGGTCTTTTCGAGTGATCCCGTCAACCTTACAGAGTTTAATAAGTCAGCGGAGCACCATCATTTTAAAATGGACACTCTTGACACAGTTACAAAAATGATTGAACCAGGTTGTTATATGGCATCGGTGGATCTAAAGGATGCCTATTACACCGTACCCATACAGAAAGACCACCAAAATGTTTTGAAATTTGAATTTAAGGGTTGCCTTTAGAAATATACTTGCCTCCCTAATGGCCTCTCGAGTGCTCCACGCAATTTTACAAAGATTCTTAAGCCAGTTATTTCAACACTACACAACCAGGGCCATATGAGCATGGGTTATATTGATGACTCCTATAAATTTGCAAGGTGAAACCGGGGATGAATGCAAGCTTAACATTGTTAGCACTGTGAACCTGTTCACCGAACTAGGTTTTTACATTCAACCCAACAAATCAGTATTTATCCCTACTCAAACACTGAAATTCCTTGGTCTTATTCTCAATTCAGTAAAAATGACAATCTCACCAACACCAGAAAAAATAGATAGATTGTCAAAGCTTGCCGCCAGAGGGTACAGAAGGCCACACTGCTAATTTTAGACGTAGCCAGGGCAATTGGCCTCATCGTCGCCTTGTTCCCTGGGGCAGAGTATGGACCTCTCCACTTCAGAGGACTTGAACACGATAAAACAAATGAACTTGCAGCTAATGCAGGGGATTTTAATATGCCAATGGAATTGTCTGAGGCATCAATTGAACAGGAACTGCTTTGGTGGATTACATATACACCACGGGTCCAGAAGCACATCTGCTACCCTACACCCTCAATGATTATACAGGCAGATGCTTCCAAAAAGGGATGGGGAGCAGTTTTTCATGGAAGAAAGATTGGGGGGAGGTGGACCCCATCGGAGGCTTTAAAGGGACAGTATCACGCTATTTTTAGTAACACATAGAAAATCGGAAAGATGCTATTCGGTTGATAGCAGCCAAGATATAATGACAAAAGTCCATTAAAAGACTATCAGAATGCAAAGAAACTATCCAAGGATATTTTCGCCGGCAGATAACCAAGATAGAAAGGGGTTCAAATTTGAAAACGTCTGGCAGACGTTTTCAAATTTCGCTGTTGTAACGCACTAAAAATCGCTGGTTGTACTATATTTTGGTTCAACGTTTCGTCTTAGAATCACTATTGATATTTCTTTAAATTAGCGATTGAGTAATTAATTAACTCAGTGTTCAAAGTTTAAATTTAGTGAATTTTGGCCGAAAATCATGATATCTCCCATCGATCTCCCATGATACTGCCCCTTTAAGGCACATCAATCTGTTAGAACTGCAGGCTGCATTTTTTGGCCTAAAATCCTTTGCAGATCATACTAGGGGAATACATATTCAGCTGCAGTTAGACAACACAACGGCAGTCGCCTTTGTTAATAACATGGGGGGTTCTAAATCTCTTGAGTTGGACCAACTAGCTAACGACCTGTGAGAATGGTCAATTTCTCGGGAGATATGGGTCTCTGCCGCGTCTATATTCCTGAAATATCAAATATCGATGCAGATGAACAGTCGCGCAATTTCAATGATGAGCACGAGTGGGCTTTGAACGCTGGAGCTCTCCAGGAAATCATTGCAGAATACCCTGACCTTACAACAGATTTGATTGCCACAAGGCTCAATCATAAGTTTGACACCTACTGTTCCTGGAAACCAGACCCAGGGTGCTCTGTTGTAGATGCCTTTTCACAAAATGGGCATCCTTTTCATTTTTTATGCATTTCCACCTTTCAACCTGATCCCACGATACCTCCAAAAAATCAACAAGGACAAGGCAACAGGAATTCTCATTGACCCGTTATGGCCAAGCCAACCATGGTTCCCATTTTTTCTTCAGCATGTTTACAAAACCTATGGATCCTGAACCCAGCCAAGAACCTCCTTCAACACCCAGGACATCTGAAACCCCAGCCTCTGTGGAGAAAACTGAAATTGATGGTATGTCCGGTCTCAGGAATTCCTTCACAAACTACAACATTTCTGGGCACGTTGCCACAGGGCACCCACACAAACGGTGTGGTGACTGTTTACAAAATTTAAAGGATTTCTATGGAAATATTATAACGTTCGTATTATAGCCAAATGTTACGGAAAATGTTCATCTGAAAAGTCACAATAAATGTAAACTTACCTCAATCGTTGTGCTTTGTCGTTCTTTTGCCTGAAAACGGCGAATTTAGGCGATTTTGAAGGTTTTGCTGTTGTTGTTTACCTGAGCGTTATATAGAGAGAAAAGCGCTTAGGTAAACGACGAAAGCAAAACCTTCAAAATCGCCTAAATTCGCCGTTTTCAGGCAAAAGAACGACAACGCACAACGATTGAGGTAGGTTTACATTTATTGTGACTTTCCAGATGAACATTTCCCGTAACATTTGGCTATAATACGAACCTTATAATATTTCCATAGAAATCCTTTAAATTTTGTAAACAGTCGCCAGTCACACCGTTAGTGTGGGCTCCCTGTGACGTTGTCTACATCCTCATGGCATCCTGATGCTCCAGTACAAGACCTACATTGAACAGTGGCTCAAGTTTTGTGGTGAAAGGAAAATTAATTGCTATTCCCCACAAATGGGCGAAGCTTTAGATTTCCTGGCGGGCTTATATGACAAACACCTTAGCTACTCCACACTGAACACTGCCCGATCAGCTCTCTCGTCAATTTTACACATGAATACCTGCAGCAAGTTTGGTTCCCACCCACGTACAGTACGATTTATGAAAGGGGTTTTGAAAAACGAACACCTCATCCTTGGTACAACAAAATATGGGATGTTTCACTGGTCCTAAATTACTTGACCACCTTGGACCTGGTAGAGAAGTTGACATTGAACGATCTGACGCTTAAGCTGCTTATGTTACTCCTACTGATCACAGGACAAAGAGGACAATCGATACACTTGTTTAATATTACCACTATGCATCTTAGTGATACATCTTGTGTCTTCAACCTGACTAGCCACACCAAAACAAGCAAACCAGGAAAACCAGCATCAGCTATCACTATCCAGGCTTTCAAACAGGACTGTCACATATGTCCCATTAAAACACTGAAAGAATACTTCAAACGTACACACACTATCAGAGGTGATGAACACCAGTCACGAGTTTATAAGTTTTGTTAAACCGCATAAATCAGTATCGAGAGACACAATCTCTAGATGGGCTAAAATAGTGCTGCAAAGATCGGGTATCGACACTGAGCTGTTTACAAGCCACAGCACAAGAGCAGCCAGTGTTTCCAAAGCTGAGCAGAAGGATGTGCCTTTCGATGAAATTTTATCCCAGGCTGGCTGGAGTACTGCTGATACATTCCGGAAATTCTATGACAAACCCATCATGTCAAGTAATGACAGTATGGCATCTGCTAGATATTGAGACATTAGACTTGCAAAGTCTCTTGTTATCCCATGTATTATTCCCTATAGGTTCGGGTTACAATTCATGAAAAAATTTTCTTTGGTTACTGTTCCATTGTGATGCTACATGTAGAAGCACATAACAGATAACTTGGTGTAGTAAATGTTTACATCTTACTATACACCTCCAGTTTCTTCATTTGCATGTGGGTGCTCAAAGGCTTTAGAGTCTCATGGGATCTCCCGCTCTGGTAGGCATGTGATAGAATAATTTATTGGAAGATTAAACGAGACTTACATGTACCTGTAAGTTTTTATTGGAAGATTAAACGAGACTTACCTGTAAGTTGAAGTTTGATTGAGATTCTATCACATGATGGACAGAGCGAGGGGATCACATGCCCACCCTTTCTATTCTCCCTCCCTATAGGAGTTATATGCAAATATTTCACTTATTGGAACATACTTGCTGTTCCTCTGTGGGGTAAGCTGGGGTTTCTTCCCTTCTCACACCCACACCTTTTAAGAATGATCTTGCGCGTGCGCTATGCTACATGGATCTCATGTGATCTCCTTGCTCTGTCCATCATGTGATAGAATCTCAATCAAACTTCAACTTACAGGTAAGTCTCGTTTAATCTTCCAATTAGCCTACTAAAACTTTAATGAAAAGTACTGACATTGGTTTTGCTTTTCTCCTTTCTTTCTGTGGTG
>NW_028145616.1:730000-770000 GCF_977016875.1 Pavona decussata
AGAGATTATTTCGTTAATTCCTAAGAAGAACAAAGATAAAACTTTGCTTGATAACTTAAGGCCTATCTCACTGCTCAATGTAGACTATAAAATCTTGACAAAAACTCTTGCGAAAAGGTTGGAGAAAGTGCTGCCCACAATCATAAACCCTGACCAAACTGGTTACGTCAAAGACCGCTTTATTGGTGAAAATGTTAGATTAATAAATGACATAATGTTTTTTACTGAGCATTCTAAAAAGCCCGGTATTGCAATTTTTCTGGATTTTCGAAAAGCTTTCGACACAATAGAATGGAACTACCTGTCTGCCACCTTACAAGCGTTGAATTTTGGGCCTGACATGTTAAATTGGTTTCAAGTACTTTACCACCAAGTGTCCAGTTGCGTCCTACATAACGGACATGCATCCGACTTCTTTCTTCTCGAACGAGGTGTTAGACAAGGGTGCCCTTTGTCGGGTCTCCTTTTCGTTATTGGAATCGAGCTGTTCGCCAGGGCCGTTAAAAATGATACAGATATCAAAGGCATCAATGTAGACCAAAAAGAAATAAAAATTACACAATATGCAGACGACACCACAGTACTGGTGAGTGATTGCGACTCAATTCTAAGACTACTGAAACTTTTAGACGAATTCAAACAAGTCAGCGGATTGCAAATTAACACAGAAAAAACCGAAGCCATGTGGTTGGGTGCCTGGAAAAACCGCACAGAAAAACCTTTCGGATTTAAATGGCCACATGAGCCTGTTCTCGCCCTTGGAGTTTATTTCTCCTATGATCTTGAACGCGCGAATGTACTTAACTTTGAGGAGAAGATAACCACATTGGAAAAAACCCTGAACAACTGGAAACAAAGAAAGCTCACCTTAATGGGCAAAATAAATATTGTTAAAACATTAGGCTTATCGAAACTAATTTACAGTGCTTCCTTATTGTCTATACCGAAAGGTCTTATAGAAAAAATCAACAAAATTATTTTTAACTTCATCTGGGATAACAAACCAGCTAAAATTAAAAGAAAAACTATTATTGCTGAGAAAAAATGCGGTGGTTTAAGGATGGTCGATTTTGAAATGATGGAACGATCACTAAAAAAAACCTGGGTTAAAAGAATTATAGAAAATTGTGACGCTTCATGGAAAATAGTCCCAGAATACGCTCTAAACCAGTATGGCGGTCTTACGTTTTTCATCAAGTGCCAATACGATATCAAACTATTCGATTTACAAAACCTCCCCGAATTCTACCGTACTATCTTGAGTTACTGGCAAAGCTTTAAACTTGTAACAAACCATGAAGTATCAGCGGAGAAGCAAATAATCTGGAATAATCGTGACATCCTAGTAGATGGAAAATCAATTTTCTACAACTCCTGGGTCAACAAAGAAAACATCCAAAACGTCTATATGCTCCCCTTCCGAATCTTGCATGAACCAAAGCTTATAATCTTTCAATTCAAAATTATTCATAACATCCTACCTACGCAGTCCAGTTTGTTTCGTGCTGGTATAAAGGACAGTGACAGTTGCCCGCTATGCAGCTACGAAAGTCAATCATTGTTGCACATGCTGTTTACCTGTAGCATTTCCTACACGTTTTGGAACCTCTTTACGCGATGGTGGCACAAAACATACCAAGAACACATAAAACTCTCTGAAAGTGTGATTCTGTATGGTTGGCACCAAAAATCAAACAACTGGTTAGCGCTCAATTACGCCCTCGTTATTGCCAAGTACCACATTTATAGCACCAGTGTTTGCAATGGCATTTTAAACTTTGCAAGCTTTCTTTTACGCCTGAAAAACAAAATCTCTGTTATGCGAACATTAGCAGTAGCAAATAATAAATTAGAACAATTTGTTAAATCCTGGGCCCCTATGTAATTTGTATGCACGTGTTCCTCTGTTCGTGAAGAATGCTGTGTAAAGACTTGTAAATAATTTTGATTTCAAACTTCACGTGCAGTGTGTATTTATTTGTAAATGTGTGTATGTGTTAGTATCTGAAAGTCTGCATGTAACCAGGGTAAGCTTTAAACGTTATCTTGTAACTTACCTTGTATATATTTATCTCGTAAGTTAGCATGCTTTATTTTGTATTTGTAAGTAATGTTTTCAATTAAAAAAAAAAAAAAAAAAAAAAAAAAAAAAGAAGGATGATGTGCAGCCCTTCTGGAGCATTACTCATTCTCAGAGAAGTTTATTTATTGAGACACAGGCCTTCGTTGAAAACGAAGTTGAATTGACAAACCCTACGCTTGAGTTGCAAATGGCGTTTGCAAGCTCTGAGATGAGAACACACCATAGCTTGTTAAAATTGGGTTAACAGACCTGCACGACTCCCACTGTGTGTCCGTTGTTTTGTGGGTTTTCGAAGGAATAATTATTGTTGTTTAGTCGATCCAATTTTAACACCATACATTGAACTCTTTTTTTATGCTTTGGTGACCTCTGGACTGAGATATGTTAGATAATTTTTATAGCAATGGTGGCACATGCTCAACGTGCACAGCTATGTTTTTGAAGAAAAAGTTTTTGTCGCAATGAAAGAAAACACAAGCAATGAAAGTATAAGAATATGGAAATGAAAAAGGCAAACTGCTGCTAGCAGGTTTAACTCCAAAGGAGTACAGATGTAATAAAATAAATAGATAAATATAAATGAATAAATGAATAAATAAAGTACTTTGTTTAAGTGTCAATGTATTGATAAATAAATTTTAGCACAGGGTAGTGGGGAAACAATCTCACAGATTCAGCTTGGGTAAACATGTACAAGTACAATTGTGTTTCAGAACTTTTACTCAAGAGATGTTATACCATGGGCTATTTTCAAGTAAACAATAATTTTGTACATGTATATTAACACACATCTTGAACCCATACAGTGCATGTCAAGCGAGTGCTAATTAATGTGAACTGACCTCAAAATACAAACAGCTACAGCAAAAGTCAGCAATTCATCCACTATTTTGAGATTGTAATCACTGCATGAGCATGCACTGTGGTGTTTCCATCTTGCTTCACAATGGCATTCAAATCTGTAAAAGAAAACATGAAGGAACTCTTTATTCCTCTGGCAACTGGTATCAATACTAACAATATCAAAGCCAAGCACGTCACAAAAAAGTACACTGTACATGTACAGTTTTCGAATGAAAAATAATCAATGGCCTCTGTTTTTCAGGAAAAGAGGCTTCTGTACATAATTAGGCCAGTATTGCTGCAAAACAGCCCTTACAACCAGCAGGTAAAATTTTCAGGAACACCAGAACATCCTGAAACACCCTCAAAAACCTGGAACACCCCCAAGAATTAGAAAAGCCAAAACACCTCCTAGAAAACCAGCAACGCCTTAGAATTTGTTTGTAAAATTAAATACTCAGAACACCTCCACTCATTGAAGTGAACTAAGAAACCAGCTGCTGAGGAAGAGCCCTCAAAACATCTGGACATGTTATCCGAATTTTAAAAGACATACAGTCATGTAAGTTGATTTTCACCTTCACAATCTCAAAAATATTTATGCAAACACTGCACATTCACATATTTTAATTTTTTTGCAGCATATTTACAATTATCATATTATAGGAGTGAGTAAATGAGGAAAATAGGGGAAGAGAGGGGAATTAAGACCACCTCTCTCCGGGTTCCCCTGTCAGCTCATTCACGAGCCAGCTTTACTGTCCTGCCAAGTCTACTGATGCTTAACTGACTGAAAAGGGACTGCTCCTAGTCTATCCTCTCTTGCAGGAACTAATATCAGGTATAGTTCTCAAAATAGCTATTTGTGAAGCTGACTAAAAATATCTTTTGCTTTGAATCGTTAAAAATGCAAGATACATGTACAGTTTGTACTCAGTAATGTAAGACATTCTTCTAGTTGTTCTTTAAACCGTGAAAAGGAAAAACCTATTTCGCTTTAACACGTTTTTGCACTGTGAAAAGCACAAAAAAAGACAGTAAAAACTTATCATGTTGTTAGTTCTAACAAAAGACTCACATGGGTAGTTGGATGGTTGCATCTCTGATATGCCATCAGGAGTTCGGATTTTTTTTCCAAGTTTCAAAATTGATGCAAAAACTAATTATGTTAATTAACATTTAAGTAATTTATTTAACAGGCATGTTATCTGACATTTAAATCAAATAATGAAACTCTAACCCTCTACAGAAACAATTTACAATGACATCATTCACAATGCTTGAACTCCCTCCCCCCAGAAGCATCTTTAAAAAGAAATACATACTTCAATAAGTACCTAATAGGTGGGAATAATACTGGTTCTTCATAATGCTACATTGCATACCAACAATAAGGGATAAAGACCAAATCCAGTGAACAAAATTATTAAGGGCACACAATATAAAGTAAAGACTAATGTACTATCCAGTTTGACTGACAGCAAGTTTTACGTGTGTATGTGCGTGTTCTATAATAAATTGTGCTTTTAAAAATTTTTCATGACATCATTTGCCTTATAATGTTTTAGGTAAAATTCAATTTAACAACACGAATCCATTCAGAAACATTTTATACAATCATTCTACTGTACATGTAGGATCAAATCATGATTTTAAAACTGCTTCCTGTTTCTAAGATATCATTTCACATTTGATACTTTAATTGCACCAAAAGGATGTTTAAGTTCCTGTGGTAGTGCTCAGAAAGCAGTGTCATTAAAAAAAGCAACAAAAAGTGAAGTATTTGAACATCTCATGTCTTAAGTATTTTAAATTTATTGTTCCTATACAGGTTTCTTATTTTCATATTTCTTTGCGTTCCCTGTTTTTTACAGGTGTTCTGAGTCTTTCTTCTTAGAGAGTTTGCGCTGTTCCTGGTTTTTTGGGAGGTGTTCTGGGTTTTCTTGGAGGTGTTCAGGGTTTTTGGGGGATGTTCCGGTGTTCCTGGAATTACTACAAGCACAGTTACAACCCAAATGTTTATAATATGGGCAGATGTAAAATGAAACTACAGTATCTACAAAATGATATTGCGTCATTTTAAATAAAAGGACGATACTAGTTACAGAGGAAACCCTTGTGAGAATTTTCTTTTTAACGCTGATGTACCAGGTATAAAATTAATCTCCTGAGTTATTGTTTGCATGTTGAGATATTCAGTAGTTTGTCAACAAAAAAGATGAAATTGAAGCTTGATGTACATGTAATGTCCACTCTCAATGTGTGAAAAAAAAATGTATTTTAGTGAAAATGGATGACAATAGGCTATAACGATCAATACTTTCTCAAACAAACCATCACTAGCAAAAAATTGAAACTTTTGATTTCTATTTACATGTAAATGTCTTAAATCAAGAGGGCAGTGCATTGTTGTCAGTCATCTATCATCTCCGTTTCCAGCTGAGACGAACGAGGACTTTCACACGTTCCGATGCCTATCTGTTCGTATTAATTTGCATTTCAGTAATAGACTAGTAACCTGAAAAACGCAAGCAAACTTCAAACTTTTTTCATAAAGCTTTTTTTGCAAAACTAACTATTCATGGCTGCATAAAAGCCATTAAAAATCCATGGACTCAATTTTCATGTCCACATGGTTTTTACCCATTAGTAATGTTGCTCACCAGCTGATCTGATACTTTTAGCAGTTTTAGTAAAATCAAAAAGCCTTTCTTTACAAATCTGTAGACTTTCACGTTGCCTAGCACAATATATTGAAGAAGACCTGTTGAATCACTTATCTTGAATCAAACTTAACCCAGTGATGTCATTTACTTGCAATACCTAAACAATACTTCATTTTGCAATAAAAGAGGCAGAAAATATTTTTTACTGAATTGTTGTAAGCCAGATTGTTTCTCAAGGGAGCTATAACTCCAGATTTAGCATTTCAATTAGGTACAGTATTATTAATTATTAACTTTGGAAAAATATTAATCATAATAATTATTAACTATTAATTTCTATCGCTTTCTTGTTTTTCAGAGCCTATAGATCTTCTAAGCTTGCACTGATATATATTTTTATTTTGTACATGTACCGCGTGATTGTAATAATTCTGTAAAATTTTAGTTTTTTTTATTATTATGATTATTTTTTTATTAGAGATATCCTAAATGTGATTAGATAAAGTCATCTTATCTTACGGCATTTTATCTTATTAATATTATTAATATATTCTGGCGACTAAAAATTTCCTTTCGCAGCTAAAACATAAGACTTGGTTGCCAAATGGCCACTTACTGAAAAATTTAACTTGGAGGGTTGCCTTATCAGCACAGCTCATAAACAAAAAATATATTCAAAATTAATGTTTGAATGTTTTGTTGATGTTTGTTGCTTTGCCAATTACAGTACTTTATAAATTAGGAATTTAACCTAGAGTTCAACTTTTCCATGAAATGAATAAATTCCACATTCTCGGGACAACTCATGGAAAAATATTCAAAGAACCCTGGACATATATGTTATTGAACTAGCCTGAGGTCCGTATTGGGAAAATAATTATTGGCTAAGTTCTTTTGTCTGTTACAGGCTTTACCCCCTGGATAAACAGGACAATCCCACAATGTATTGCCAAGAGATCAAAGAGATCGGAGTGTGATTCCCATCAAAATTCAATCTACAAATACAAATGTTCTGTAAGAATTGTGGATTTTATGTTAGAATAAATTTTGTTTTGTCAAATTACATGTATTTTTCACTACAGCCTCTATTCAAATTCAAATTTTGTGGCAAAATTAATTTAATGTTGCAATGAATTTTTTAAGCTATAATGTCAAATATTATAAATTTAGTGACACAAAGCATTTTTGAATTAACAACAAATTTTTATGTTTACTTATTAAAATTATTTCTATACTGTGCGTCCCATTTTATAATGTGTCAAATTTTGTGCTCCATCAAATTATTTTTACTTGCACTTGAAAATCACCTTGGAGAGGTCGAAACGTCTTGAATTTTTAGCGTTAACTTTGATCACAAAATCTATATCTAAGAAATTACTCATAAATTAATTTTGTCACAAAATTGAAGTAAACACTGTGCATTGGCAACCTGTTGCCGAACATCAGTAAACTTAATCTGACAAAACAAAATTTACAGCTTAAGATGGTCGCCCAATCTATAAACAGATACGAACTGCATAAGTTTAATGTGGTGACTGGTGTCAGTGAACAGTCCCGGCAAATCAAGAAATTCCGATGAAACAACTTAGCAAACTATTTTTATACACATCCAGGAAGCCAATATGTAGTTACTTCGATCTTACCTTTGTAATCAACAGCACTCGACCACATCAATGCGCGCAGCAACCCTTGACTCGATAAAGCTTGCTTGCTGAGGAAAACGTGAGCCGAGCGGTGACACGTTGTCAAGAAATAACACTCAGCTTTGGCTTCTCTGACGCTGTGGAACGAAAAGCCTTGAAGTCTGAACAAAAGTCTGGTCGCAGAAAATCATTAGTTCAACATTGGTTACGTTTGCGCATGATCAGGGCCTACCCAGGTCCTCTCGGTCACAATAACAGCAAGCGTTTTGGACCCGCTAAACACCAGCAAATTTCAGGGTTCATCTGAAGACGGTTGAAGAAATGTTCAACGACCGTCCAAATATGTTTTTTTTTTTTCCTTTTCATCTTTTTAAAAAATAGTTTAAATTCGTGTCTTTGTTGTTGTTTTCTGTTGTTCTTCTTTTTTGATCGGATCGACAAATCGTCGACTTGACCAGACACGGTAAAGCAATCCAACAGTGAACACTGATCGATGTGAAAACGGAAAACCATTGATAACAAAGTTGACAGCACTGGTTCAGTTGTTTACTGACACAGGAAAACGACGAAAGATGCCGTTGATAGAACAAAAGAGACTGCTGCAGACTGGGCAGAGCAATTCAGGCAGTTCTGTATTGCGTAAAATTTCCGCCAAGTAAGTAAAAACAGCATTATATGATTCGTGGAAAGAATCGGCCCTACAACGTGGTACTCTTCAAGACTTCGATGACCAGCACAATTGTCGATTTGTGACTCATTTTAGTTGAAATTATTGTCGCCATTTGGTTTGGTGATGGAAAAGAACAAGCTGCAGAAGTTCAGTCTTGGGAAAGTATTATCATTAATCAAAGAATTATCCGAAATGCTAATAGTCGGTAAACATTTGAATTGACTAGTAAAAAAAAAAAAACTCTTCTTCCGTCTAATTGTTTACTTGCTTATATTGTCGCGGTCTTAAGGATTCTCTTTTAGCCGCAATTATGCCTCAGAATGGAGTCGTGACTAATGGTCCACTGCTACTGTACAGGTATGTGCCTTTCCTTCCAAAATCACAGAAAACCGGCGAGGTAAATAACATAAGTCGAAGAGCCGCTAACATAAGTAGCTAACAAGGGGGCTGGAATTCGCAATCCAGATGACTGGAATCCGGAATATAGAACCTCTGTGGATTTCGTTACATCAGGTGTACCGTCAAGTTATGAGTAAGTACTTTTTCTCACGAAAAAGAGTTATAAGTTCAATCGTTAATGGAATCCCTTTTTTTCTGTGTACATGTGATGCAGTACACGGGACCGGTTCCGTGTGAACCGAATACTTGTAGATTAGCATCGTCCCTGCGTAAACAGACCTAACCCGCACCGCAGACCCAGTCCCCTTTGAACGTAGCCGCTTCGTTTCCGTTAAACAGTGATTTTTCTCAGTCTACCATTCACGAACAGCAAAATGCCTTGCAAATCTTTTTATAACAGCGAAGTGCGCTCTGCACTTGATATATCCTTTAACGCTCGTTCTTTGATTTCACCTTTGACGTGTGTCAAATCAGTTTAGTCACATCACAGGGAGCCCACACAAACTATGTGACCGTTTGTATTTTGAATTTATAGAGGCAATGTATGTATTTACGTTCGAGTGAACGTTCAACGCCGAACCCTTCAAATGGCTGAAATCGCCGTCTTCAACCGCAGGAACGACAACACACAACATTTAAGGTAAAACTACGTTTATTTTGATGTTAAATGAGAATATCTATCGCAATCTAGTACGATAATACGAGGATTTTCGATATTCCCATACATTGCCTCTATAAATTCAAAATACAAACGGTCACATAGTTTGTGTGGGTGCCCTGTGGTCACATTTGAAGCCACCACAACTTTGACAACACCCCAAAGGTGAGCAGGTTACCATATTAGACCTCACCTTTGAAAGTCAAAGGAATAGCAAAGCCGTTACATAGTATTTGTTTTTACCTTTGACGCGCATCAAAGGTGCAGTCGAAGTTGTTGTCGCATTTCGCTCCGCGTTTGAAGCAAAATAGCTATATGTATTGTATTTGACTTCAGCTTTGATGCCCGACAAATGTGATATGAAATTCATTTCACCTTTTATACGGACCTAAGGTGAAGCACATCCAATTTAAAGCAAAAACGCACAGAGAAGGCTTGGGATATGCTTCTTGCGATTGAGCAGAAAAATACAAAAAATATATATTTTCCCGTAAAATCACGACCCAGTATCATCCTGGCCTGTAAGGAGACTGTACCGGGAGATCATCCCTTCGCTTAGCCGAAGATTTTCCTGCCCATTCACCCATCTCCAGGCCGTGGGTGAGGGGGAGGGGGGGGGGGGTGCCGCCCAAGACGACTTTGCAGCTGAATAGCTCTTTTTTTATATATATTTGAGTATTTGAGCAATTTATCTGAAAATATTTGATTCGGTCCGTTAGTGTTCGTTGTCGTTGATGTTACCATGGTAATAATTTATGACAGGCAATTTTTTTCTTCAGCAAATGTAATATCCTGCTATAATTAAAAAATTAGGACAATTAATTTTCTTATCGATGTAAAGTATATGAAATAATTCATATATGAACTGCGGATATAGATGAAAGTGAGAAGTGATCATCGCAGTGAATTTTCCAATTTATGCAATTGGAAATTGGAAGCCTGAAAAAAATTCAGGCTTCAACGGGATTCGAACCCGTGACCTCCGCGTTACCGGTGCGATGCTCTACCAACTGAGCTATGAAGCCACACATTGGGAGCAAGGTCAATTGTAGGTTCCCATTTTCCCGTGAGAGGAGTGAAGCGATGTAAAGTATATGAAATAATTCATATATGAACTGCGGATATAGATGAAAGTGAGAAGTGATCATCGCAGTGAATTTTCCAATTTATGCAATTGGAAATTGGAAGCCTGAAAAAAATTCAGGCTTTAACGGGATTCGAACCCGTGACCTCCGCGTTACCGGTGCGATGCTCTACCAACTGAGCTATGAAGCCACACATTGGGAGCAAGGTTTAATTTTCTTATCGTAACTTTTATGTTTTTAGTTCATATTAGTGTTTTTTATTGGTTTTGATCAGGGGCACCCAACGACAGTTTTCTCTCAAATCCTTTAAAACGCAATTTGACGCTATCTGGAGTGCCTTTGAAGCTCTGTGGGTTCAGGCTTCGCTAATATATTTTTATGTGTTCGGTCATTCTAGGGGAACTTGAGTCTTTTCGAAATCACTCAGGGTATTTTTGTCCATTTCTCGAAAACCTTAGGTCTTATTTCCTTTCCGAAAATCTTAGCTGACCTTTCTTCGGTACCCGAAACCAAATTTTTATCAATCCGAAAACAATATCACGACCTTTCGAGGTGAAAATTCCCTTTAGAAAATTGTAGGCGATTAAGGGCCTTCCGAACAGATAATTTACCTAAACGATCCGTTGGGTGCCCCTTTTTGATTACTTCCCGGGCCCCAAACTCCCCTCCACTACTGGCCTCAGAAGAGGGTCTAGGGTTTTCTTCCTTCCCTGGCGGCCTACAATACCTTGGTTTGTGTTGTTACTGTTTGGTGGATTAACTTGGAATTGTTACAAAGGGTCATGCGCGATTAACCGGGTGACGGTGATGTTGGTGCTGGAATTCCTCCGGCAAACTGGTCTGGGAAGAAACATAAACTGTGCGCTCAATTATCGATTTTTTTTTCGGGAGCCGTTGCATGTGAATACTTACTGGTGTAAGTAAGTGGGCGGAAATATTTGAAAATCTCAATTGAAAGTTGCTTTCTATCTTAGGAAGGCAGTACACTTTTTTTACAAGAAGATTTTTAATAAGAACGTTGAGGCTGAGATTAACTAAAATTTAAGAACATGTCAAGAACCCAATTACCCAGGCTGAGAGTCAGTGAAGAACATTTAACTCTCCTTTGCTGCAACCTCTCTCGTTAATACTTTTCGCAAAGCCAAATTACCGAGAGTTGGTTGCCGCCGGACATCTTGTACTCAGCACTAGAGTACATGTAAGCCGCACAACAGAGTGTGTCACAAGAACTTAACTCAGCATTGAGGCACATATTGCTCTATCATAGGTGTCTTGTTCACGTCCACATGGATTTATTGAAATACTATATGATAACAGGTAACTAAGAACATTTTCAGGCGCAAATTGGCAAACAATAAAAACGTTAAGTCTTAGCCCCAAAATTAGACCTGCTTATATATCAAAAAGAGTGTAACACGAAATCAGTAAAAGAATGACGAGGAACTTGAGAAAGAAGCTAGACACCTTTTTACACTGTTGGAAAAATGACCATAGCTACGGAAGATTTTGGCCGCAAATGTAGACGTCGGTGCTGATTACTTATTTATGGAGCGGTTGAAGGAGTGGTTTGTTTGAACTATTGAACTTGCCACATAAGTCTTGACTTTCCTGCTTCCAGAGACAACACGATGGGGTATACGTTATCTAATGTTACATTACCATTAGGAACACATAATTAGCCTTCAGAAAATCTCGACCAAGGACAGCGGACTGACTGGCCGCTCATGTCTTGTATTACAAGGACTATAATTGACAAGTAAACTTGGATCTGGCCACTTCTGGGTAAGTGTTCAGAACCATGATGGGTGGAGACTCTGTGGTAAGAGAGATACAAGCTCTTGTATCATATAGGAAGTCCTTTGGTCAACCCGGCACGTTTTTTCCAAAGGCATTACGTTGCTGTTTGGAGCTTGGAGGAGACTGTCGATGTAAATTTTGCCCAGTTTTCGCCATCGTTGACAGAGGTTGACAGAGGTTGACCAGGCTGGACTCTGTGGTTTTAGCGAATCTTGTTTTTTTAGCCGAGGTTTTTGTTTTCAGCGACCTGCTCTGGTAACTGGCGGTCAAGTTTCCCCGGCGAAACTACTCCGACTGCTCGCTAATCGAACTTGATCGAACTGAATCAAACCTAATCTAACGATTGGGTTTGATTGAGTTCTATAATCGAACACAATCGAACCAAAACAGTTGTGAGAAAGTTCGATTGCGTTCGATTTCCGAACCCAATCGAACTTATATTAATCAAACGTTGTAAACCATCACTCGAATTAGAATTTTGAAAAATCTTTTTAAGCATGCAAGAACAACAAAAAATTAAGTGACACGAACAATAGAATGATGTGACTTTACTAAAACATCATTTTATGATCCACTTCTGTTATCATTTTTAATCGAATGTTTGCCAACTTGGCCGATCCAACCTAATCGAAGTCAATCAAAATTCGATTGGGTTCGATTGTCGAACTCAATCGAATCCAGTCGTTCGATTGAGTTCGATTAAGTTCGATAAATGGAACGTTAGATTTGGGTCGAGTAGTTTCGTCGAGAGTTGTTTTCCGTTTAGTCGTAGAGAAGTCTCTGTTTCAGTTGAGCCAATGGTGGTCATTTGGTAATTTTCACCACTTGGTCTGTGACAGCAACAGTTGACTCTGGCTGAGATGTGCTTGAACTTCTTTTGGAAGTAGAATTGTTAACTTGCATGTTATCGGCACAAATCAGTCATGTCCAACACTCACCACTTGTTTGAGTCGTGAAAGTGAAGATTCAACCGGTACAACTCGTACGACTGGTGTAAGTGGTAAGTGTGATAAATGTCATGATCGATATGATCAGCCATAGCAAGATTTCTCATCTGCCATGGCATAAGAGCTCTTTCTCAAACTCATTAATAACTCATGAAGAGAAAACAAAGGAAATCACTGCTGTGAAGGAGGTTTAGAAAAGTGATCTTAATTATCATAGAATTTGGTGAACTTTTGCTTTGAATTTCTCCAAGAATTATTAATAGTTTGATAAGTTATACCAAACTCTCGAAGGAGTGTTTTATCCGATTTCAATTCACCTTGAACTTGGTTCACTAAACTGGCTGCTCGTCGTTTTTCCACCTAATTCGCGGTGTTTAATCGGATGAAACACTTTTCCTCTTGTTAGATATATTACATCAAATTGAATTTAACATTAATCGATCTCTTGTGGTAAATGAAAGCGAAAATATATAATGTGGAATTATTATACACCATTCTGATTTTTTTCATCCCACATTCCCATTTCCTCCATCTACCCTCTACACTTTGCTCATAATATGATCAGTGGTGATTTGTTAGTAGAGAAAAGGTGCACTTACAGCTCAAACAGCCTTTTATTGTGTTCAAAGATATTCTGAGGCAGGTTTTTTAGTTGGTTGCCATTCAAGTACCTATAACGAATAACCAAAAAACAATTTTAACTTAACCATTAATTATTTATCTAAATGTATAAGTATGTCTTTGGTTGAGGTGTTGTTTTGAATTGCACACTGAGTTGCGTTGGAAGGCAAGCTTTGCTATAGCTGGGGTCATATTTACTAGAGTAAACTACACATTTACTGCGTTTCCTTTATCACCTCGCTGGAAACTTTCCACAAAATTGATCTATCCAAATGTGAATTTTGCATTTCACAAGTTATACAGTAAAGATCTCTTAGCTAGCCACTCTTTCTTCCATAGCTCCAGGGCAAGAACCGAGAGCCAGTGTGTTTTTAAAAGTTATTTATCCCTTAGGCCCGGCATACTCAATCGAAAGAAATCGTAGATCAAGTGATTTTACCGATTGATAAAGGAAATCGGTGAAAATCGACAAATTAATTTGGTGTCTCAAATCGATATTATCGATTTTTCATGACTGTCGATTTATAACAGGTCCAACATTGTTGCTATATGGCATCAAACGTAACTCTCCGTTAACATTGAACAAAAAGAGTTTGTCTGCGTTAATTTGCTATTCCAGTGCCCTGAACGTAATTAAATAATTTCCCCTTTTAATAAGAAGTGAAACCCACTTGCGACGATTTTCCCGAATTTATCAATTAGCTGATAAATAGCGCGAAAGCAGCATCTCACCAAAGTGAAAGAAATAGACATGCAGCGAGCAGTCTCTTCCTTCTCCTATATTACTTGCAAAAAATTTCGGACGATTTTAATTTCGGACAAAAATAGTGTCCGAAAATAAAACCGTCCGAAATTTTGACAGTCATGTATAAAACTTTAAAAGTACTTTCTGGGCGACGGCATCACATATTCAAAGCCAATATACATGATATGGCTAGAATTCGGATTAGGCGGCTTTGCTCAGTCTTTTTTTTTATCACTGGAAAGGAAAATATTTGTTTCTTTTATGGAAGACAAAAACATAGATAAATTCCATTTTACAGTTTATATTTTAATCTTCGACCCTAGCCAGGAGCCTAGCCTAGTTTTATGATACAGTAATTGCATTGCCAGTGCCAGTGGTGCTAATCCTCTTTATCTTCATCATCATCAATCAACACAATTGAAAGGTCCTCTTCATTGTCACTAGCGTGTCGTTCTTCATCTGTAGCTGTCGGTGACCGAGGTGATAGATCAAGAAGTTTGAGTTTGTGTTATTTTCTTGTTGGTGTATTAGGCTGTAAAACCTTGAAGATACAGTTAAGCTATCATTTGCACAGATATTATTTCAGTCTTATTCATGTTTTTTAGTCCTAAATTTACTTTAGGCATGTTTCAGCGCAGTGTCCGAAATTTTTGTCCGAAAATTGTACGAAATGAGGGGAAAAGTGTCCGAAAATTAAACGTCCGAAATTATTTTGCAAGTAAGTTCTGTCACGCGCGCGCGATTTCTTGCGAGCCGCGAGAAACTCGAGCGCGAACCCCTTCTCGTTCGCATAATTTTACATTCGCTTTGCGCTCGTGATCTGAGGGAAAATTAAAGTAGGACTGCTTGCAGTCTAAGCAAGAAACTAATGCTTCCCTAATGTTTTTTTCTTCGAATCGTGAGAAACCTAAACAGTGCACATATTATAATGACTTGGCGCATTAATAAAACACAGCATCATTTTCGTTGCACTGAGATTGCCGTATGGTTTCAAAACGACAGATGACCGCTAGAAACAGGAGCGCCAAACCTGGTGGTCTCTCTCGCAGCCGTTTTAAGTGTCGTCACGCAACGTTCCTCCCCACTAACGGCTGCTAAACTTCGAACCACATTACTTTTCCGTTGTTATGGGCGCATGGTGTTTGCACCTGATAATTAGCTATTCCACCAATCAGTTTTCGGGCTTTTTTGCCGTGAAACCAATCACGGCTCGATATCTTGACGTTTCCCGCGTAAATTTCATCGGGATTTCACTCGAGTTTCGCGAAAAGCGCCAGTCATCTCAGTGCTTTCCTACAGATGTGATTAAAAAAAAACCTGGTTGACTGCAGTTCAAGGTGTTTCATATGTTCGTCTGCTTTGACTAAGAAGGATAAAATTTATATTTTCGGAAGAAGTTCTTGTGATGTTGCGCAGATCATTCGCTCCGCACTAAATGTGGACGTGAGTCGATACCCAGAGAATCGAGATCTGTTTGTTTGTCGAGACAAATGCTATAAGCGGTTGCAAAAGTTCCAAAAGGCTTCAGATAAACTGACAGAAATCAAGGTAGAGATAAAGAAAAACTGAAAAGGCTTTTATCAAAACAACGGACACACGGTGGGAGTCGCGCAGGTCTGTCAACCACACGCGGTCATCGAATAAAACGCGAGCTGTGATTAGACAAGTGGTTTTGGGGACTAGCTCCAGGATATGGGAACGAAGTTGTGATTGGTCAACAACGGGAAAGGAATGTGGTTCGAAGTTTAGCAGCCGTTGGTGGGGAGGAGTTTTGCGTGACGACACTAAAAAGCCATAATCAAAAAGTGAACACTCGTGATATTTTCAACTCGTTGGTCAAAAAACGTACTCTCTGCATGAAGTCAATTGTCATTTCTTGTACAAATTCCAGTGATCGATAAAAGAAACGAGTGTATCTGTTCTACCGATTGATCGATACAATCGATATTAATCAAATCAGATTTACCGAATTTTATCGATTTATTGATTGCAAGATCGATACCGATTTTTATCGATTGACTACTCCGGGATATTTTTTTTTCCGCAAGAAAGCAAGGCCCAGCTTCGTGGAGAAAGTTGAAAAAATTGCGCCCGCTGCCGGAACCAATCAGATTACATGATTTACAGAACTCCGCACGCTCACGCAGAGTTTGTCTTTCGGGCGAGGGTCGGAGGTGGGTTCAAAAAATCTCTAAATTATTAGAGAAAATTATTTCTGAACATTCAAATCAAACCCGACAACAGTCCTGTAAGCCCTGCACTTGAAGGGCTTTCCTTTTCCTTAATGTTTGGCTCCTGCTTGAATGACGCTCAATATCGACATCTAATAGTTTTTTGAACGGTTTGAGAAAGCAAAACACGAGCCGTGTCGTCTATACTGAACTTTTTCTTGGTCATGCTGAGCGTCAGAATTTAGATCTTGCTTTCTTGTGTATTTTTTAGCGTAGAATTTGAGCTGCAATTTTGCGTAAATTAAGGCCCGTTTAAACGGTTTCAACTTTTGCCCAACAATCGTTCAACAAAAGTTGAATGAATGTCGGACAAATGCTGGATGAACGGGGTTTTCAAACGGTTTCAACGCCATTCAACATTTTCAAGGGCAAGAAAAATGTTGAATCGCTGTTGAATGAAAGTTTAAACCTAATTAAATTTGATTCAGCACACTTTCAACAAGCTTTTATCGTTTTTTTACGCTTTCAACAATGTTGAACGACCTGTTCAAACGCCCTCGACATTTGGTTCAACAACTGTGTTGAACGCATGTGGAAGAAAATGTTGAAACCGTTAAAACAGGGCTTTATTTTTCCGGATGAATTCGAATTACAGCAGAAGGGAACGTAAACGCTAAAGACTCTATTTTCCAACTGTTTTATTAACAGCTAGTGATACATGTATCTGTATGTGCACACAGATTAAGACAAACCTTTGAACGAAGTTCCACAATTATAGTTTTCATTCTGAATTTACGCGATGATACAATTTATTTAAAGGTTGTTCAGGGTGATTTGTCGATAAACACGATTCTAGCTATTGTGTCATATTCCATCACCTGTTTCTTCGCCTCGGTGCCTCGATATGGAAAGGAAGCCGCATGTAAGTGCTCGAAGTGTGCTTCGGTTGAATAATTTTATTGAGGTGAAATCATTATAAACTAAATTCGATTTTGAGACGGCAATACGACTTTATATTGACGGCTTGTTGGGAGAAAATATATTCCGTATTGGGCGGAGTCGCGAAGCGACGGAGCCCAATACGGAATATATTTTCCCCTAACGCCGTCAATATAAAGTCGTATTGCCGTCTCAAAATCGAATTTAGTTTTTTATCGCGATACTGACATTTTGTTGGAGAGAGTAAACGGATAAAGTACAAATCGTGCGCTGATTGAAAGACAAATTCTTACTTCAGTTGAACTGTAGCCATGGTAATATCCGTGCGCGAAATTTTTCTCGGGGCGGGTTTTTTTAATTTTTGGCTTTAATTTTTACGTCAAAACAAAGAAAATGCAAAAATTTACAGTCCATAAAGCACCTACCATTGATGAAATAGACGAGCTAGTAAGTTTGAACATTTTACCAGCAAGTTTATTGAAAACTTGTTACCGCCGAGGTATAAGCTTAAACAACAAAATGAAAACAGTGATGAATAAACCTCACAACTAGAAGCAAGAATAAAAAGAGCAACCATACTAGTACCCAAAAACGAAAACAGAGCATTGTTATCCTAGCTTAAATGCCGTGGAGATTTGTAAATTTGATAGAGACCAAGCGGCGAAGAATACTGTAAAAATTACCGAGTCTGCCGTTCGGCGCTACGACAAGTAGATCAAATTGACAAACCTGAGCCACGAAAGAGAAGGCAGCAGCGCTCTTGGAGCAATTTTTTCTTGAGATAAGAGACACCAGAAAAGAAACAGATCCTTCTGCTTTGAAAACGCCATAATTTATTGGAATTTAAGCTCATTGTTATTTACCATGGCCGCTTTCACACTCAAGAAAGTCTTTTAACTAAATTTTTCTTCATCGAATTTTCGCTTGCCTTCAAGAAAAAAGTTGTATCATGGTACATGTTCACCACAAAAAAATATTATAAGTGGTCCTTGAACAGTGCCAGAAGCTTTGTAAACTCAAATGGAAAGAAATAAACAACACCATCCAACGTCGCATGTCCATTCACAGAAGTAGAATTTTGATCTGGGCGCGCCGAACCCATTTAAGTGCCGTGCTTCCATGCTTACGTGACAGTCTTTAAGCCAATCAGAAACCGTCATTTTGAGACGGCAATACGACTTTATATTGACGTCTCAGCGCAATGGGAAGATCCCCCAGGATCGCGATAATCAGTTTTATCTTTGCTCGATACAAAATGAATGTCATTCGTTTTTTGGATGTGCGGCGGAAAAAGTCTGAACTAAAGATTTCAATACGCAGACTCAGTGACAAATAATACAAGTAAAATAGCGCAGTTGAATTAAAAACCTCTGATCATGTGTTATGGCGTGCTGGTCGCTGAGTAGGTAAACTCGTTTTTGTCGTGACTTGTTGGCGGGACTTATCTTCAGTTTGTAATCAACGAGGGTGTAAAATTCGTGTGGTTAAAAAATGCAATATTCTCTATACAAAGGACCACAAAGCACTGAGGTAGCGTTCCTTAGTTTTAACTAACCCATTTTAGGATTTAGTTTATTCAGACTGTTTGAATCTTTCAAAAGGTTTTATGAGTATTACGCGCTCATTATATGTCATTTTGGCACATTTCTTAGCCGTCTTCTGCAAAACAACAACGGAAAATGTTCAAATTTTGCGCATTTTGGAGAACTTGGGCCACAATGGATAATTTTTCGTATTTCTATTTGGAACCGAATGTGTGGGTTTTTATTTAGCTGGAGCTGGAGCAAGTTTTTAGATCGATAGAAGCACTGAACAGATATAGATAATTGCAAAATTCAAAGGTTGTCATTCAAGCAGGAGCCAGACTTTCACACTCTTAACCCTGGGGGAAAAAGGAAGCCCTTCAAATGCAGGGCTTGCAGGACTGTTGTTGGTTTTACGATTTAAATGCTATGTTGCCCGAAAGGCAAACTCGCTAGCGCACTGAGAAAAAATAATAACAATTAAAGATTGTTTTCAGATTATTTACAGGAAAAGAGACAAAAGCCTGTCCTTGTTGACTTCTCTGCTCTTATTCAGAACAAACAAAAACTAGAAAAGAAACTAAATACAACTTGGGAAGCGAGCGCGCGCGCGAGAGAGATGAAATTTACATCTGGTATTTATACTTTTGATGGCGTAGGGAGTTGTTATAAATACTGTTACAAACAATACAACTGATTGACAATGGATACTTCAGCAACTAGGTAAATTAAGGCTAATGATCTAGCACAAGAAGTAAATGAGAAATACGAACTTAATTACAATGTGTGGACGAACTTCACAATAACATATAACAAGCAGTAATGTAACAGTCCTTAACATTGGTAAAATCAGTGAAGACCTGACCGGTGTCAACCTCCTTAAGTTTATGAAAATGAAGAATTGGGAAAGAGCAAATATGACAGTTGTAATCAACTGTGACTTGTGTGTCATTGCGTACGACACAATTTGTTACTTTTTTAGTATCCTGGATTGAAAACAGAAAAAATACCTCCTTTTTCTTTTCTCTTAGTAGAGAATTAATGTGTGTGCTACTTTTAACGTTGACCTTGCCGTTAAAGATGAGTATGAGTAGCGACTAAGAGGAGGCCGGGGGCTGGGGAGGGGAGCTGCTCAGTCTTGGTCTAATCGTGTTTTATTATTTATTTTTTTTTTTGTTTTACACGAAAGTATTTACCAAACAATTCAATAAATGTCAGATATCTAATTTAATATATTGGAATCGGAATCTCGCATATCCTTTTTAAGCCGTAGTGTTTCAGGACATATTTGAACATGGCATACCTGATACCATTATTCAAAGTGTAAGTCCTAACCTCACCCATCGACATACTTGGCAATGAATGTTTGGAAGACTTAATCATAACAGGAGCTTATACGGCCAATAAGCTTATAGGGTTCCACCAATTACAGAAATTATAGATGGAGGGAGTGACTTCTTTTCAGAAAAGGATGTTTTGTTGCGGACCTAATAGGAAACATCATTGCATGAACTATTTATACTGCAAGTGTCCTGTTCATAGCTCCAATATTTGTGGGACTATGAACGGGGAGGGGACGTCCACCCTCCCTCCCCACCCTAGAAGGCAAAGAAAGCCCGGTCTAGATAGGCTCTAGATAGGGTACAAAAGTGACTTACTCCTCTTCCCAGACTCAACAACCCAGGCTGAAAAGAGCTAGTGCTACGTCAACAATTAGATCTCTCTTTTTTTTGTCCCTTGGGCGTAAAAGGTAAATAAGAACTTCACATAGACAACTCTAGGGAAAAATCTCCTTCCATCAAGTTTCTAAGGTAATGTTCCCAATAATCTGGGCCGGGCACCTAACGAGGACATTTAAGGAAGAATACATTAACCTCCGTCCCCCATTTAGCCTCATCGTCTTATGAACTTTTAGAAGCCCAGGCAAAAAGTCTATTTTACAGTTGTTTGCTTAGTAATCTGGCCTTTGAGTGGGAGCCAGGCTGGATTGGCTTTGTTTTGATAGAAACCTCAGAGCTTTTCATACGTGAATGTATACATTAACCATAAGGGCAACATGATTTTCATTTGAAAAGCACTGAGGTTTGCCAGATCAATACAAATTCAACTTCAGCCAAACTTTCAGTCAAATGAACCGTTGTGTGGCCCTGCAGTACTGGAGGTCCCTAACGTCCGCTGTTTTGGGTTTGTTAGACCTCGCTAGCATATTATGCATCTAAAGCCAGCGACACATGCACCTAGCGATTTCATACGCCAATCGCGGTGAATTTGATCGCCAGCTGCGAAAATCGCAAGCGATTTTCGCCACCGATTGATGCGGACACACCTGGCGATTTTTTTCGCCGATCGCGCCGCTGCGGCAGTTTTGAAAACTCATGTGATAAAATCGCCCAACCTGATGGGTTGGCTTTACTCGCGATTCACAGCAATAAACGTAGAAAATGGCCGGAACGGGCACACTTGGCGAATTTAATCGTCGATATCTGACATGCCAGATATCGGCGATTTCATACGCCGATCTCAGCGATATGCGTATAAAATCGCCAAGTTTGTCGCTGGCTTAATGACTGGGTCTAGGGATCCCACACGGGAAACTAACCTAGTTAAAACAAGCCGGTCGGGTTAATTTTGCTAGACCAGAAATTACAAAGACACGGTTAACATACAGACTTTTCAAATTTTTTTATATTATACGCAGGAAGGGGGTTTTCCATTAGTATCGTTGTAGATCTGCTGCTTTGCAACTCAATTTGATATAAAAGGTCATAATTAGGTCATAATTACTAGTATAAAGATTTTCCCTTCGATTTTCCTCATTCTTTATCATCCCAGTGGAGCCTGTTGACGGTAGAAATGATAACACAAAGCACAGAAAATAGATGTATGATGACTTAAGTTCTTTAACTCGTCTCTGTCCATTCTAGCTTGGCCAATCAGGACTGGATCATGCCCGCAGCGACTTTGAACCTATTAACAACGTTTTAATATTTGCGCAAACGCCACGAGACTTCTTCAGAAATTAACCTAGTAGATCCTAGGAACAATTTGATGTGGTCTGTTAGTGTTAATTGACTTTGATGTAGTGGCGGAGTTATGAAGGAGTGAGGGCGGCAATACGCACCCCTGTCCCCAGGAGACGAAAAATAGCTTAGTCTAGATCACTATGTTAATGGTTAGAACACCTGACCGGTGTGCGTCAAAAGAGATTCGACTCCCGTCGGGGACGGGAAATATTATTTCTTTGTTTCATACTTGGGACCGATTAAATTGGGCCAACTTTTTTTTCCCAAGCTCCAAACGCGCTATTTTTCCTCAAGCAGTTTAATTCAAATTGAATTGCCTTAGCAACAACATAAATATCTCTTAAGAATTGAAGTGCCTTGCCTTGTTGGTATGTCTTTTTGAGTTTGTTCTTCTACTGCGCGGCTGGTCTGGCTGCACGCCTAAATCCACTCACTTTAAACTTTTTATACAATGACTAAAACACTTAACAGTGCGGTGCAAAAAAATAAATACAAGAACAAGATGCCAGGTTTTCTAAACCTTTCTGTTAAAGATAAAAAAGACTGCTGCATCAAAAGGTGAACACCATTCAGCAGAGCGGTAAAAGTTTGAAAAATACAGTCGAACCTGTATTAATCGGTACCGTATTTGGCCGTCACCCTCTATTAAGCGGTCACGGTCACCCTTTAATAAGTCCGGCACCGAGCTGTTTCTATTGTGTGGACCTATTTTAAACGGTCACTTTATAAAAGAAAACCATTTAAATAGAGTGATGAATAGCCTAACGACCTGTGCATGCAATGCTGACTGTAAAATCTTGGCGTTAATGTTCTATTAGTCCACTTTTATACTACGGTTCTCCTTTGTTATACCATTTTATCGTTGCGCTTCCTTAACTGAGTAAGTTATTTTGTGTGCGTATTGATTAAGTTATCAAATGTGAAATGAAATTGGAGTTTTGAGTGTGTTTGTCATGTATTCTACGTAACCTGTATTGAGCGGTCAACCCTTATTAAGCGGTCTCTTGAAGCCATTCGCCGAGGTTGACCGCTTAACACAGCTCAACTGTATCTCGTATGAACTGTACAAGCGAGAGTCGTGTTGGCCCGTCAACACCTTTTAAAAATGCCATCATTTCAACGCCAATGCAAAAATGCGTGATGCTGATATACTGAAAAAGTATAAAAAGCATGATTCACTAATTCGAAGACTCACCAGGAAGAAAGCTCACTGCTAAACCTATTTTAGTTTTACACCGACTTTATTTGGACTCCTTTTCATCGATTGCAGCTTAGTTCCAAAGTTATCTCGGTCGGCGCGGCAGGTGAAATGGGCGATGATGGGTTAGTTTTGCTGCTGTTCAGTTGAAACAAGGAGATTCACTCAGGCGAGCCCAAGCTCAAGCAACGATAAATGTCTCTTCGGGAAAATATTAATCACCTCAGAAGTTCGAATGAAATTTATGAAGAAAAACTGTCAATTTATATCGCGAGTCTCCTCAAACTTTGACAGCGATAATTAAAAAAATGTAATCCTATTTATTTTTGAAAATTCTTATAACGGAGCTTTTTGATAAACAATTAAAAATAAAAACGAGCAATAATAATGCTGAAATTTATTATTGCTCGTTTTTTTGTTTCTGAACAGGTAAATAACGTCATTAAAAGTACAAAAAGGACAGCTCGCATTTGTGGATAGCCAACAGCAGCCTGAAATCCATGCCCTGAAATGTTCAACAATTTAAACTTTGAGCTAATTAACGCGAAAAGAACAAAACTGTATTAGCTTACCCAAAGTTTCCTTTTAAAAAGCCATGAAATGATTTGGGTATGCATGGCACAACATTTGAACTAGTTTGCTTTAATATTCTCGTTTTGTGCCCCAGTCGATTGCACACCACAGAACTTCATATGCTGGCCATCTTCCTCCGACACGTATAATTATTCAATCAAAACATCCCTTAATTGAGTTAATAATGAGGTGCTGTCTTTATCACATAATTTGTACGATTCCAGCGTCGACGGTAGATACTCTGGTAATGCTAACTTTTTCCACTGGGCGAACTTTTTTTTCTGTCTCACAAAGCATGAACATTCAGCCAAGTCAAAAAAAAATTATTATTATTAAATTGAGTGAACTCGACGACCTCTATTGCTTCATTTGCCTCTTAAAAAGCTTCGCCGAGCTTCTGTTACAGTAACTACAATTCTACTACAGTCTCATCCTTAGGATGTAACTTTCGGTTATCTTAGCTTTGTCTTGAAACGCGGCGATCTTTGTACCAAGCGCTTGGTAGTCCTGTTGCCGAAAGCGTGCTGAAGTGCCATCTGGAGGTGGTCTGAGCTCCTTCAGTTGACTCAGAGTAGGCGCCCGAGCTACCAATCCAGCGGATAAGTTCGCTATCCGGCGGAAAAAAAAATGTACGCCAACCAATACATTTTATCCGCTGGATAGCCACTTATCCGCTGGATAGAGTTATCCGCTCTTTGAACAACTAGGGCCAGGTCTTTGTTACCCATAATAACCCATCACTTACTGCTTTAGTTGTGCGTAACCAGCGCTTCTTAATTTAAGACTGGCTTCGTAGTGTTTGTCGGGTTGTGCCTTTCGTAGCTCGTGTCTTTGTAAAGACAGTTGCAAGCACAAGCAGCCCAAGCTCTCTCTATTTGAGTGTTTTAACCAAAAGACTTGACCCATCGTGAAAAAGAGTAACGAATTTGTAGAGGAAAATTAAAAGATTTATTTAATACTTCAAACCATTTGATATAATGCGAAAGTAAGCCTTGCTTTCAATATTTTTGGCCTGTTTTTAGGTCTTAATCTTAATCTTTTGCTCCTAGCCATTTTTCCCTCACTGAGTTAATTACATGCATGCAAAATGCCACTGACACTATAAATGTGTGGTTTTCTCGTTCGTTATTTTTATTATTTTTTTCCCGGCTGCCGCAAGACGGATTATGAGTCTGGACGAAGGATCTTTGGTCTGCGGGACGTACAACATGCATATAAAATCGATATGTCACGTGATCAAACTTATGTGTCAAGGCAAAATACGACATCAATTTTAAAATGATCACGGATTTTTTTTTTTTTTTTTTATCTTCTAGGCAGTCAAGCCGAAACTGTAGTGGACCGTCCACGTTTTCCGAATACCCTTAAAACCCAGGCCTTACACTATTTGGTAGAGCGCAAAAGTTATCAAAATTATAATTCATCAATCTGGGTTTATAAAACCAATCTTGCGACGATTAAGTCCACAATTGCAAGATTCACGACCTCGGTACAAAGCCCGATGTAAACACTCTTCAAACAAACGAAAAAATTTGCTGCAAACGTCAACTTCCCCCCAAGCTCTAGAGAAAAATACTACAACTTTCAAAACAGCTTCGCTCTCAGTTAATCAGCAAGGTAAAATAAGTAAGGACATGGACCCGCAATGACGCTTAAACCGGAGTACAAAGTGCAACCATTAGGCCACCGCTCCTTCTCAAACGGCAAAGTACACGTAATCAATATTCATGGTAGGATGAACTTCATTTTGGTGTTGTACGGGAAGGACCCGAGGAAATGCTGCGCGAACTTATTTTTGGTATTTATATCGGCAACTTTTTGAAACCGAGAAACCAACCAGTGGAACATCAATCATCAAGGAATTCACTCCGGGCTGCAATTATGTACTAGGCGATTTATTCCTTTGGTAATGAGGCTCGTGAAAGAATCAATGGGAAGCTGTCCACCCTTTGTTTATTAAATCGTAAGACTGTAACTCGTTCACACTGCTTCAGATTATCGCCCTTGGGTGGGTGCCTCGCAAGGGTCTGAGTGTCCCGTTCGTGCCTTTCTCCTTAAGGCAACCTATTTAATATTTTATTGTGTAATTATCTGCACCATTCATATCTGTGTGTATTGCCCAATAAAGTTTGGTAGAAAAACACACAAGTAACAACAAGGCCAATACAGAAACAAGGTCAATGGCTGTTCAAAGTTTCATTTTTCATTTTGCCAACAAATGCGCACTTGTTATATTTTCCGTCCAAATTTAAAGAAATACATATCATATTATGACTCTATTATGGCAGTGTGATAACATAAAATAAGCCTGCGAAAGACTTAGTATATGTGTTCTGCTGCCATCGTTTATATTAGTTCGGCTACGATTGAGCAGCCTGTAAATAATACCAGTGGAGTTATCAAGCAGTTTGAATATTTAATATCCAGGTTCTCGAGTAGATGTCAATGTTTCCAATGAGACGTTGCTAAAAGATTCGTTAAGGTAAGCATGACATACAGAGGTAACGTCCCCTGCCAAATCTTCATTTGAGAAATGTCGATCCACAGTGAATGTTTTATACTTTTAATTCTTCGCTTTCAGAGAAAAAGTGAATAAAGTACGAAACGTTTGCTGTAAGGCCGACAGGTTTGTATCGGTAAGACACCACACCGGAACACTAGCTCTATGCCTTTTCCTCGATCACTACAAATGTCATCAATCTACCTCCAGCACCATTTGTTTTTAAAAACAAACCTTAATGTCTTTACAAACAATCGTTTTCCACCGTTTCTGGACAATGTTTTACAGTACATTTAGTCAATTCCTTATCAACAAACTTCGTTAAAAGAAGTGTGAGACGCACCGCCGGAAGGTCAGCTTTTAGGCTCGCGTATTATATTTTTTTTTACTGACCCAAAAGCGAAACCTATCTTCATCATTACGAAATTTTATGTCTTTCCTGTTCTGACAAAGGGGACGTTTGCATGAAGCCGTTAATTCAAAACTGGAAAAATATAACATTAAATAACACTTTCAAAGTTTATTGATCGGAGTACTGCCACTTTAGGCAGACAGGATTCAATTGAAAAAACATTACTTCCTTCAATGGTGCCTCCCTCCCCATCCACGATAAATAATAATTTGGCCTGATCAATTTTCATATGATATACTCGATCGAAAGGTACTATTCTTTCAGTTACAGAAACATACAACTAGACCAAAGATCGGATTTTTTAATAATCCTTGATGGCACTCAGACTATGATAGAAATATTCAAGCATATCTTGAACAAAGAAGCCTCATTCTTACAGGACTCTCAGTTCGGTGATATTACTGAAAACACCCGCAGGCAACTGTTCTAAGGTGTTATTGGACAAGTCCCTGAAAAGAAAATAAAGAAAATTTTATTTTGTAACCTCATGATCAGAGTAATTAAATAATTGCTGGAGAATTTTAAACTTACGTGGTTTCAGTAATCGGCCATTCGTATAATGTTGTAGTCAAATCACAATTCAAAATAATTGTTAAGGTCTTCAAAGGCGTACAAAATTGTGTCCAGTCCATAGACGTTTGCTTTGCAAACGTAAGTCTTTAAGGAAATTCGTCTTCCTTCAGTTCTCTGACCATCCTTTAGATATTTTATTTCCTTGGATTCTGGTTAATTGTTTCGATTTTGTAAGTTTTCAGCGTCTTATCATTGTTATCTCTTCTCAGTTTTCAGCTCTGTTTAAAAATGCCGCGATATGTTTAATTTATAAAGTGGAGGCACGTCAACCTGACATGACTATTTTTTATGATTTTTAGAACATTTTTAAAGAAGAAATGGTTAAGACAAGTTTACGAAATTTGGAAACATTGACAAAGGTTTAGATTTCAGAATGATTAAAATAAATATTAAGGATAACAAATAACAGATGGGCATCACGGGCCCGTTTCTCGAAAGTCCCGGTAACTTATCGGGTCCGATAAGTATATTTTTAAATGTTTTTGCGCCGATTACACAGTGATTACAGACATGATACTTGGCCAATGTTTTTATAGAATTATAAGGTTTTAAAATTTAATATTCAAAGCTAACAAAAATGGACTTCTGCTAAGAAACATTTATCACCAAAGACACTTATCGGGCCCGGTAAGTTACAGGGACTTTTGAGAAACGGGCCCCAGGACAGTCTGCTGACACCCCGTAGTCCCATCACGTGCTAGCGGACTGTCGAATTTTTATTCCTCTTTCATTTATTTCTTAAATCCCACCCTTGTTGCATAAAATGCAATCACGATCTGTAATATGGCATTGATCATTTAATACTATGTTCTTGTTTTAGACGATACCCAGAAGAAAATAGGAGTTATCAATATGTGAAGGCAATATCCTAAGTGGGCCGATATCTGCCATTTAAGTCTACTCTACCAGTTAAGATTTATTTGACAGTAATTTTATCCCCTCCTACTCCCAGGTATTATGAATAACTCATATTATGGGAGAATGGTCCTAGTGATAACATGTTTGCATCAAGAACACTGTAATGCTTTCAATAGTCAGCACAGCCCTCTTATTCCGCGTCGTGTTTCTAGGCTGATGCCTGTATAATTGCTGTTTTTCATATGACGTCATAAAAACTGAAATTTATAACTAAACACGATTTTGGGTTTTTATCTCCATCACATAAAAGAAAATATAAATTTCCATCGGCTTGCTTGTTTTCGGCGAGATAGCATTCTTTGTTTTGAAAATGGAGCAGTTTGAATTTCAGATTTTTGCCCAGTGCGTGACAGAAGGATTGCTGCTCTAAACATGTCACGTACATGAAAACATCGATTTGCCTCGGGTTTTTTTTGTTAGGTCTGATCAGCTAACATGTAATAGAAGCGTTAATGTCAATGTGTGAAAGTTCAGCAGAGAGAAGAAAGGCTTTGAAATAGCAAAGGTAAACTCCAGATGTTTTTGCTGGTTTCCAGCCGCCATGTTGGTGCCCCTCAGACTTGGCACCAACATGGCGTCCCATACTAAACTCTAATTTTCCGTGGTACATTTTCTCGAATAGCTCGATTATGAGACATCGCACAGCCCTGTGCCTTTTATACGTTGCTTATGGATCACTCTTCTACAACATATCATGCGTGACGCCGATGTGTGAGGTGAAAATCCCCATCCTGAGGCTAAGCTCCCCCCCCCCCCCGCCACCCTTCCCTTCAACCACCCTAAACCGCTGCCAAACTAGATAAAATTACCACAAGTTTACCCTGTTTAAGAGCAGAGTAATTGTTTTTTTTTACTACTGCATGTATAACTTGTTTTGTGTTTTTATAGCTTTGTTAGCTTTTTTGGGGGCTGTATTAATATTTCCGCGTGATCTCGCTGTAAAAAGATTCAAAGCAACAAATTTTCATTGACGGCGAGGCTAATCTCCTTTTAATACGTCAAACTACCTAAAAAACAAATTTCTTCTAAATTGAAATAAATCCAGTTTTTCACACAAAAGAAAAAAACTTCTCTCTCAAAAGATTTGAACTTGCTGCGTGTCGGGAAAATGAACTGATTTACACTGCATTACTTGTTCAAGTAAAGGACACTCAACATAGTCACTTTTGTAAAACATCACACTTGAATAGTCTTTTTGTGCTTTTTTATTCTTGTTATTCTAGGTACAATATCATCAATTGTGTGCTTTTTGTGTAATTAGTACAGGGGTAGTACTTACAGTTGACCGGTATTCACCGGCAAAGGCCCTGGGACAGACGTCAGTTGCTTTCCTGCACATGAGATATTTGCCAAGGATGGATCCCACCGGTAGGGAGTACAGAAACATGGCTTTGGACATACTGACGAGAGATATCAAAACACAATGAAATAAACGTTTTTCTACAGACGAAGAGGAAAGTATTGTGCAACCACTTGTTCGTTACTGCCCTACGGAACAAACCCAGAGAGGTTTGTTTTATCATTACGAGGTGAATTTTTTTTCACGCAATCCTAAAAAAAATGCAAATTTACCAGTTACTCCGCAAACTATAAATTTTCTACCACAACATATCAAGCGTTTATTCCAAACGGTGAGTTTCATTACGAGAGAAAAAGACAAACTTAACATTCACGATAGGAAGTGGACCTCACTTCTTGCCCTTATTGTCCGGTAGATCTTTTTGTATCCTCTGCTTTTTCATCGTTCTCCTTAATCTTCAGCCCCAAATCTATCGATATTTTTGTACCTTATTCTTCTTAAATACTTAATTTAATTGTAGTGCTTTGTAAGGTCGTGATATGCCAATCTTGTTTCTTTATATTTATATTAGTAAGTGATAAGGCGCTGAAATAAGTGTAAAAGTAGTAAATAAAAAAAACTTTTTTAATAGAGTTAACTTACATCCGTGGTAGCACTAAGTATCTTACAGTATATATTAGCTCCTATGTTATAGGACATTTTTCAGTAAAAAATAGATTTCGCTCAGTTTAGGAAATATCGGAGCCTTTGTAACCGTCAAGTAAAACACAAAGGTGTTGAATACCTGCTGTTCTTCCGAATAAGAAATGCGCTTCAGTTTGCAAAGGCGCGAAAAGTAAATTTCTTTAGAATTTCCTTCATTTGTTAGGCTTACGCAAGGGAAATTGGGAGTTGTCGAAATACTATTGGCTACGGGTCTTATATGATAAATGTTCTTCAGTAAAAGCTCTTAAGTTCTACCTGTAAAGAATGAGTCAAGATCTACAATAAGCGTTGTGTTTCTTGAAGAAGAGCTGGTCAAATTGGTGCAAAAAAAATCTTGGAAGGTAGCAGGGCAACTCTCCCTCAGCCACAGAGCCAAATTCCCCATAAGCCCCGGGGGTTCAAAAACAAAGCGAAAGACAATAAGAAAAGGATAAATAAGTGGGTCTGCAGAAAAACGCTCAACATGAAAATAGGCGAAATTAAAAGGTAAAGCGACGTGTGCAAAGAAGTTCAGAGACTAACTTAACTAGTAATCACGGCTCTCCCCAAAATATCCCAGTGCCATAAAACAACGTCGGGTTTCGGTTTTGTGCCGCTGTCACAACCTTCGGTGCACGAGCACAATACCGGCGATACAGCAGTTTGGAAAAGTCTTCCCGACCTTGTGTGAATAAAACGTGGATCGCCCGGAGGAACTCCACGTTGTGATAGGAGTCTTCCGTGTGACAATTAATTGTTACTTACTAATCCAGAGTGTTCAACAAATATTAAACGTCACGAACATCACTTTAATAACCCACCGATTAATTTCTGCGCGCTCTCATTGAAGAAACACGTTACGACGGTACAAAATCAGACAGTAGTTATAAGACGTAGTCGTCTGATTTACATGATATTATGCATTTATTTGGCGGTAATTACGTGCGCATCCTGAAGATCACTGTTTCCTCAATAGAGTGCGCGCCATCCGGCCTGCATGTTTATCGGATGGTAATGCCTGAGGTTGAAATATTGTCCTTAAAATTTTACAGTTGCCTTCTCGGTCAACATTTCATTTTTCGGACACTAATCAGTCTCGGGAATTATCTTCCTGTTACCACACGTCTGAAGAGGTTTATTTACTAACGTCTTTGAGATGGAGATTCAAGATCAATCCCTTCTGCGATTATTACGACCTGAATCCTTTTTGTGTATACGTTCTACACTTTTTAGAAGAATTTTGTTTCCAAGCAGTATTTATTCGGTAAACTTTTCGACTTCGGTGTAACCTGCGATCATGCCCTCCCTCCATACAGTCAATTATCATCCCGAGAAAAAAAGAAAAGAAAAAAAAACAAAACAAAAAAGAACAAAAGAAGAAGAAGAACTGTTAACTTCGGTGAGTTTTTTTTTTTTAACCGATTTTTAAATAATTACTATTTGAAAAACGAGGGTGAGTGTTTCATGAGGTTTCCCAACGTTAACACGAGAAAACAGATGAAACGGCCGAGTGATTTTATTGTTTTCCAGTGTTTGGAAACCCAATGAAATACGAAACCCGAGTTACTTCTCCAACGAATACAATTGAAACATTTTCTGTGTTCTTAGCGATGCCTAGTGAGAGAATTCTTGTTTTGCTATATTTGTTGCATTAGAATTCGATCATGTCAACTATCGGAAAACCGATAATTATGTTTAATTTATTCATTTTTGTTGTTTGTGATCTCTGGACCTCGATATCAAGTTGAATTTTAATATTTCGAAAGGAGCCTATTTGAACAACAACACCAGACTTTGCATGATTCAGTTAAAATCTTTTAAAGAACTGCTTGCGCTGGGCGGACACCATTGTGAAAACCAATTTATTAAAAAAACTTTGGTTCAAAACGGAAGTTTGAATACCATGAAAAAAAGATTGTAAATCAGTTCACGGAACATAAAATTCTTCTTCTTTTTGGGTCACTTGCTTTCTGACTGCTGGTTTGTATGAGTTGCTCGTGTTTTGCGAGTGTCGTCAAACATCTCGTTTAATAAAACCGGCGATAATTTTATCTGTTAATTTTGCTTCGCTTTTACACTAATTTTTAACACTAACGAAGATGAAGGCATTCGCAACCTAGTTTTCTTAATTCCTTTGATTTTGATGTGTGTGGTACATTGCAATCCTTGCCTGGTTCCTAGGTCTCTCTCTGTTTTTCATCTCGGTCAATCTTATCCGGGTCACGTGGTCCGAGGGAAAAAGCGAGGCCTAGACAAAAATCAAAAATTGTGACAAATGTCTCAATTTTTTCTGGCGCGAAATTTCACGTTGAGCGGTTCGCGCCATAGCGGAAAAATCGGAAGAAGTGGTAATTCGAACTCATTTTCGACGCAAATGCTTCGGTCGATAAGTCTCTTTCGAGTGTATAAGAGTAGTAAATTCATATTATTTTTGAAAAAGAAACAAATGGACCATACGGTACGGCTTTATCCTCTAAAAAGCGCCTTTTCGACGAGCAAGAGAATTAAAGTCTTGACCGGTTTTTAACATTTGATACATTATTCGGTTGAAGAAAAACTGGATCGTGAAAAGTTCTAACCTTTCTTCAATTTCTGTGGAGAGACTGGACCGTGAAAACCCCTCTGTTCGATAGAGCAGAACTGGCGAAAAGAGCGCGCTCGCGCACAGAGACATTTTGATTTGCAGTTTCGCGAGCAAAGTTACGCGTACGATTATCGCGTGTGCGAGTATTTTTTCAGAGTCGTATTTTGGGTGATTTTCCAGTAAGTTTTTAATTTAGTGTTGACCGCGTTACCGTTTTGGGGATGGTTTTTCGCTGATAAAACGTGCTTGTTTTCCAAATAGTTTTCCGTGACCGCTTACGAACACCCTCTATTGGTAAGTAAATTTGCTTATGCACTGCTTTCGAGCTGATCAGTCATGTTTTTAGACATGCTTTGTCAAAGTCTGAGGGAGGTGTGTGCGACTCTTGTTGACTATATCAAACAGCAATTCGGAGTTTTTGTTAGCCGTTTCGTCTTCGATGAAGAATATGGTCATGCCGTCGTGCTAAATCAAAGAAACACGAACTGAGCAGTCAATTTGCTGTCCTTACATCGAGCCAAATGACAAAAGATGGTGGTCACAAAAAAAGTCTACCGAGTTGTGCAGCTCGGCGGCTATTGCGCCACTATTTAAAAAATCTACCGAGTTATGTAGCTCGGCGGTCATTGCGCCATTTCATCTTCAACAAGGTAAGCTCAAATCAAACGAATTGTGTAGCTCAGGAGCGAAAGCGCCATTTCATAATGGTTTGTAATTCGGGTTCAGGACAAGCTATCATTATACGTCATTATGGCTCGACGTTTAAGCTTGCTCGTGCGAGGCAAAGCAACACACTCAAACAAATCATTAAGATATTTAGTCATGTTAGTCGCGTACACACTCCACTGAAGGCTTTGATAAACGATTTCTTTGAAACGTGTTCAGTTGATTGGTGTCATGTCAATGAACCGGGAGTTTTCGTTTACACGATGATCCCTACTGATTGTAATCTAACGAACCCCCTCCTGCCCACTCCACAGCACAGAATGTCGAACGCACTGTACTCTTTTAATCTGCAATTAATCCTTGTTTGTATGGAGACTAAAAACAACTGCTTTACTTGAAATATTATTTTACAGGTTTCATTTGAATGGTTACCTACTTCGGGGTCTTATTCACAGACTCAAAGGTAGAACAAACTTGAGCAGGACAATGAATTAGACTCAGGGGAAGTAATGTTAAGCGCGTTACATCTGAATGGTCACACTTTAGAATTTTTTCCTCAGATGTAAAACTTAGAGCCACCTTATGTTAACTAGACTGTGTAAGGCTACCAGTATTGTTCTTTTCTTGACAGCAAAGTGAGCACGGGACAAAAGAAGAAGGCGACGAACATATTTTTCACCTGGTTTACCTTTCCTAATCCCCCCCCCCCCCCCCCCCGCCAACTTTGTGGCAATCGCAGTCACTTATATTAAACTCATATGATAAACTTATCTCATTTTCCGCCTGCGAGGTTCTCATAAGAAAGCAAAAGGTATCAATAGGAAAGTGGTGCTCAATTAGCTGGCTCTAGTATTACCCCTTTTTTGTCAGTATTTATCCGCGTTTGTTCATGTTTCCTTTTTTATGGTTGGTTGCCCCGTACATGCCAATTTTCGTTGCTTTTTGCACTTGGTCAAATTTAATTCCTCATCCAACACCATTGTGATACAATACAACAATACATGTGCATGAGTCTGAGCAAGCATGACCGTTTTTGTTGACAATACTCGAACTCATATATTTAAGGTTACATCCATGCTAAACTGGGGCAGTTTAATACACGGGAGAGGAAGATGGGAGGGTGTGTAGGGCATTGCATCCACCGGCCATCAGATGCGCTTATAGATTTGTTGATTGCACAATAAGCAGCAGCCCAGAGTCATAGCCAACCCTTATTTATTTGAATACGTGAGTGGTTCATTCAAGCAGGTTGTCATATGAAAGGACGAAAGTAAAATAGTAACTGGCGCTATTTTTTCCTTCACAAATTTAAATAAGGGGAAAGTACTGTTTGACAGTTTTCATTTAAATGTTAACAAATAGATTTCAACCATTATGAAAAAGTTAGCAATTGTTAGCAATAACAATTGCCTGACGGTTAACCTTTGCAAGGCAAAGAGTATAGCGAACAAAATAAACATTAAAGTAACTAACAAATTAAAAAAAAATAAACATTGTAAATGTCGCCAGCGCGTATCAGGTGTTTCCACTTGTGAGTGACAGTACGAATAGATGGAAAAGCAGCCGCATTTGATAGAAAACTTTCTACGTGGAATAACTGCAAAAAAGATCTAGCTATTTTTTTTCTTGCAAAAGGGTACATAACTACAGCTTGTGATGGATAAAACATTGTTGCTAATACTTAATTGCTTAAATTAATGAATAATCCCTGTCTCCTCACCGTGGATCACTTCAAACTCCCTTTCGTCCGTTCCATACTTGCTAGTGGCCCGGCATGTGTAGTTTCCTTCCTCATTAACTGGGATGCTAGCTGTGTTTGTTGTATTCACCAGTGTTGTTGAGTTCCTTATTATCGCTATGTATATTGGACGAATCCCTGCAGTGGCTGAACACGACAGTCTCAAACTGGGGCTAAGAAACACCCACACAACCCGGGTTGACCATCGTAAAACCTTGACCTTGGGTAAAACTAATAAAAGAACAATTTAAATCTGTTAACACTCAACAGTCCACTATACTGAATACACCAGTGGTCACGCAAAAGTATAAAATTAAATCTTACAAAGGCAAAATGTTCGTAAAAGAAAAAGAAAGGAACGAACTAGCAATATTCCCATTTAGAAAGAAACTGACCCACTATTAGTAGTTGTAAAGGCAAAAAAAAATGCCCAGATAATTTTTCTTAGAATATGGTACAATCAGGATAAGTTATAAGTACACAATTAAGGAGTTGAAGGTATAAAAACCTCATGTCTAATTAAGGTTGCTGTTTGATTTTTATCAAAATACGAGAAGACTTTGTGTGAAAAATGTTAGTAAATTTCTCAAATGGAGTTTGGTTGGCCAAAATTAAACCAAAAATAAGGGCAGTCTAAAGAAAATAGGAGGGCAAAAATAAATTCCATATTTGAATTCTTTTCTTGTTTTCTTTGGATTGCCTTCGTTTTCGTTACATTTCCTAGAATAGTTCAGTGGATAAACTCAGTTTTTTCCCATAATTAATTTTCTTGTATCATAAATCAAGCCAAAAATACACCCGAGTGAAAATCCCATATGGTCCCTTTATGTTTACAGTCTTTCAATTGTGCTATGTTTTGTTTCTACTAAAAAACTTCAATGACATCATCTATGTGTCCTCACCATTGCTTACTGTGAACTCCCTCTCGTCAGTTCCATACTTGCTAATGGCCTGGCATGTGTAGTGTCCCTCCTCTCTTACTTGGATGTTTGCCGAGTTTGTGGCGTTTACAACTGTTGTTGAGTTCCATATTATCGCTATGTATATTGGAGGAATTCCTATGGCTGAACACGACAATCTGCCTTGTGGAAACTCTCGCACAACAGAAGCTGGAAACACTACCTTTGGTGAAACTAATGGAGAAAAATTCAAATGAGCCAACACTTGACAGCACAAACAGAATCCACCTGTAATAACGCCATATATAAAGAACACATAAGTAAAATGCTGGAAAACGAAAGCATGAGAGAAAACTAAATATCTCAATTGTAAAACAACTTACTTTATAACAAAACAACAAAAATGTAGCAACATCTCAGAGATCAGTATTCTGTGGGGGTGAGAGCTGGGGGCCTGTTTTGCAGAACTAATTTTTTTTTTTTTTATCGCTATGCTTCCATTTACTATATTATTTCACTTTAGTATAAATTTACTAGCGTTATATCACGAATACTGTTCTCTTATTGTCTACCCTACTCACTATCTATTCTGTTGTAGATAGTTAGTAGAATGAATAGCCTAACAGGGTGAAGTTGACCACAAAATGGCGGTCACCTCTTCGCTTTTTCCAAGTATCTCTTCGGTAAGTGCCTCTTAACATAAGCCCGATGGTTTCTTGAGGTCTGCTCGCCATATCTCAAAAGCTACTTTTGTAAGATCTATTGTGTCTTCTTTAAGGCAAATAAAAGGATTTTGGATAATTACTAGTCGAAGCGATTCCAGAGAAGAGAAAAATTGCAACGAAATACGGAATGAAGATTTCTCACGGCAAGAAAAGGAGTCAAAAACAAGAATTAATTGAATTTAGTCTTCATTTACACTTTTAAAAATCGGCAATTTTAAAATAAGTTGCGTTTCACTGACACAATTTTTAAAAGACCTAGCTTCAAAAGAGCACTTTTACGTCAGTATACTGATCTTTGATTTTCATTTTACAATACAAAAACTCAACCCCTCGTTTCAGTTTCGAGTGAAAGCCAGTTTAAATTTTGAATGAGATGCAAAGGCACGCACACTGAAGCCAATGCAATGTGAACTATTTATATCATTATTCAATAAAAACGTGAACCTGTGTTGTTGTTAAGTTTTTGAACGACTATTAGGTTTATACTAAAACAATAAGATTATT
The DNA here is from genome assembly GCF_977016875.1 of Pavona decussata. NCBI lineage: Eukaryota > Metazoa > Cnidaria > Anthozoa > Scleractinia > Agariciidae > Pavona > Pavona decussata. The sequence goes on from NW_028145616.1 coordinate 767,088, forward strand.
CGCTATCGATTTCTATGCATGATAGTTGATTTGGGCTTCGCCCTCATTAACTATCACGCGATTGAAATTTCGAGCTCATAATCTAATTGTTAAATGTTAGCACGTGAGACAAAGTTTTTGAGTATCCAAGGTTTAAAGCATTCACTATGGTAATGTACTGTATTTACATAAGTTTAGGGGAAGGGGGCCACGGGGCATGACAATTGAAGGTATAAGCTCAAGGACGAACGAAAAATATTAAGTTGAAAGAAAGGACGGTAAAACGTCCTTCGTTTTGTTAATCTCGCTTCACACTTTCTCCTCGGCTCCTGGTCATATTCTAACTCTCTATTGTGCACGGCGGGCACATTTACTACTTTCAGTTGGATATTTCTTCGTTGCAACACAGTTTTATGTTGCAACAGGCTATCCAACACATTTCCTTTCGGGTATGGCCGTGCGTCGCTTGACTGTGAAACTCCAGAAGAGCAGGGTGGTTCTGAAATTTAGGTGTGGGTGAAGGTTGGTGGTTAATTGTTATAAGATGAAGGAATTATCGTCTCTAAATAAAGTTAATTGAACAATAACACCTACAATGACATCTTACTACAACTTTGCAGAATCAAGCATTTACGTGCCACGCAATAAATGTTTTCAGCATAAAAACGAGAAACATAACGAGATCTCAGTACTCCCATAAACCCCAGCTGTTGTTAGAAGTGGAACATATGTGCTTTGCCATTTTGTTATACAACAAACCAAGCGACAGTATGCCTTTGTTTATAAAAGTGAATACAGACACTGTGCTTACAGCTTTTGTTTAGTTGTGTTTTTCTCTGATAGACGGCTTAATAATGCGAGATGAGCCAGTGCAAGTCACGGAAGATTTTGACGCTCCCTCATATTGTAGTTGAGCTATTTTCATACCCAGGGCCCGGTTGTTTGAAAGCCGATTAACGCTAATCCCCGATTAAAAATTAACCGACGTTTTCATCTCCCTTATTTTAAACGTTTTCAAGAGCTAATTTTAAGCTAATGGTAAAGAAAAGTCCAAGTCCAAATTAAAGGATAAAAATCTTTCGGAAGTATCTTTATTGGTAAGTTATTAAACTAGAATTGAAGTTTATGTTAACCCAGGATTAGGTTAACCTGGCTTTGCACAACTGGGTCCAGATGTTTTATATGTAAATTTGATTGAAAACAATACCTATTGTTGTCGAATTTGATCCGCTGTTCTTGATGTGGAACAGTACCCTAAATCCTTTCCTTTCTCTATAACGGCCTGAGTGGAATGTTATGACTGCATAGTCTCCAGTCACTTCAACCTTCTTCCCAGTCTTCTTACCACAGTGCTTTCCAGACGACAGGTTTGTATCATTAGTAATCTTCAAATAGTCCCGCCTGCAAAGAAACATATTTGTGGACTATTTGAGGAATTACATTGTAACAGGTTTAGTTGCTGAATTTAATGGCTCCCTAGAAATGTTGTAATTTATAGACCTGATGCAAAAAATGTCTGACATTTTAGTATTCTTTTGTATGCATTAAAATTAGCCTCACTTGCCCCGGTGAAATATTCTTTTGATTTTTGAACTCAAGAACGAGGCCAGTCAGGTTAATTTAAGGAAATCCTAAGACAACATGGAATTGTAGGTCTCTTATCTTCAACGAAAAAGAGAACAAGTGAAGAAACAAGGTCATGGAACGCCAATCTCTTTATTCGCATTCTTCTGCTTGGCTTTATACAAAATAGTACCCGCTGAAATTTTACGTGTTATCTTTAGCTTATGCTAGGGAAGTTAAATAACTTTTTTATTCAATCACCACCCTCTAATGGCTGAATTAACATGGACATATATTGATATGGACTAATTATGTAAGTTCAGCGCTTAACCCCCATACCTGTCGTGGCTTCGTATTGTACAGCGGTTACCAATGGCACGCGACCTACAGCATTGAAAAGAGTCGGATAAAGTTGCGTTTTGATAGACGGCAATCAAAGAAAAACCGTTGAAATTGTTTTGAATTCTGACAAGATTCCTAGGTAACCCTGCAAGAAACTAAGAATTTTACCTCGCTAAGAGAAGGTAAACTTTATTTAAATTGATTCTCCAGCGCAAATAAAAGGTATTTTTGAATTAAAAATTTCGATTTTCACTGCACGTGATAATTTGCTCACTTGCACCCATCGCTGATTTAATTGTCAGGTGTAGCGATATTTCAAATGTTTCGTAACAGAAATACGGCCGTCTAAACAATGCGCATTTTTTAGATAACCTGTTTTGGAAATCAACTTTCATAAAGTTTACTATCCGTCAGCGGATAAAACTGTCGATTTCTTCGTTCTGTTGCCTTGAAATGTTCTCAGAATTCAAAACAATTTCATCGGCTTTTGTTTGATTGAAGTCCACCAAAACGCAACTTTACGGGAGTCTTTTGAAGGCGATAGGTCGCGTGTTATTGGTAACCGCTGTATTCGTGCCGTTAGGCTGAGGAACACTGTATATCTAACTTAGCCATCCCTTGTGGTTTTTCTTGGCTTCCTTAAAGTCTTTTTGGTCAAATAAAGACATGTCCCTTGTAAATTTCAACTTTGTTGGGGACATGGTTTGCTCTTGGTCCTTTGCCCGTGGTTGTCTATGCCACGGGACATATAGTTTTTGTTAAATTTATATACTTATTTTTATCAGACTTAGTTTATCCTAACCTATTTGTCGTGCAACGCCAGCGAAAACGTCACTTGAAAATATAACTTTTATTTCATTTGCATTTATTGACGATCAATTTCAACTCGTTCAACTTTTTTCAAAAACGGCAAACTACGCCTAGAAATCAAACTGATAGGAGTGGCGTTCGAGTTAAGAAAGAGAACGAGAAATTTACCTTCGCGTGTTCACGTTCTTCACAAATCCTTGAATTTGGTCATTTCACGTT
>NW_028145616.1:777500-780000 GCF_977016875.1 Pavona decussata
GTCCGTACTGAAATCCGATTGCATATTTTGAATTCAGCGTCGCTATTTCGATTGAACTTTGTTGCGCACTTTACATAAGTAGGAAGGGTTATCAGGAGGTTTATCAAACGAATAGAATATCTTTCTTGACTGTGTGGCGTAAACAGCAAGAATTAAACTGAACTATGTCTTTTGCTCTGTGATTATTGCCTGTAGCGTGACAAAAACTGAACATGTCCCAAATGCAGAAAAGAAACTTTCGTCAGTGACTGCCAAACGAATTGTTATCAGTCGTTCGGTTTCCGACTCGGTGAGTCTTTACAAATTCTTTTGTTTGAGGTTTCTTTAGGATGAAAGGTGAGATAATGTTTGACAATACCCTGACAATAGTAATTAGTCATTATTGTATTTTTACCGAGGCATTGCCGCGTCTTATTCCCCGCGGCTTTGGGTTGCTTTCGTCTTTGCCGCGGTTGCGGTTTTCGTCCCACCGCGGTGAATTCGCGGCAATCACGTTCAGCAAAGACGAGGTTTTACCGCGTGCAAATGGTCCCATAGTTTCGAGTGGTACTGTAGAAATCGAAACTCACTCACCGACACGTCTTAATTTTATTGATTTTTATTGATTTTTATAGATAATCAGTAATTGGTTATGCAACGGTATCTGAGTAAAACCTGACCTTTGATTGATCTAACGACGTATGTACATTACGTGTCATATATACATATACGACGGAATTTAAACAATTTTATGGCCGACATTGAAACACAAATTGTGTTGTAAAACCTACAGTTTGGAAACGTTACATTGACGATATTTTTTCTCTGTGGGACACTGGTAAACACGATATAGAACGGTTCATCGAACAAGCAAACTCGTATCATCCAACAGTCAAATTTACGGCTGAAATCTCCAATGCAGAGACTACATTTCTGGATACAGTTGCATACAAAGGTAATCTATTCCATCATCATTCCATACTGGATATTAAAACACATTTCAAGCTGACTGAAACCTTTTGTCAATACACGCACTTTTCCTCTAGCCACCCACCAGGAGTCAAAAAAGGATTTGTCAAGGGCGAAGCCCTAAGACTCCTACGAACAAACTCCTCAAAAACAACATTTGAGTATAATATTAAAAAATTTAAATCACGACTCCTTGCTAGAGGCTACCCAAATAATCTGATTGAAAAAAATTTATCAGATGTCAAATTTACAGAGAGTCATCGGCATTGAAGCAAAGAGACAACACCCCCAAACAAATATTGCCTTTCGTAACACAATATCAACCATCAGTGCCCAACCTCAAACATGTTTTAATGGGAAAATGGCACTTAATACAAAACCAGCCTTTCCTACGAGAAATCTTCAAAGAGCCACCACTGATTAATAAAATCTCTAAATGACATGCTTGTCAGAGCAAAAATATAAAGAGGTTACACATCAAAACTGTTTCCATTGTTATAAGTCGTGCAGGCCTGTTACCCCTTGCTATCTCCTACTCCTAGTTGCATAATAAAAATTTCTAATTATAGGGCATTAGTCCGGCATAGAATTCAGAGACACGATTTAAAACTTAAGGGGGCTTATACTTGAACTGAATTTGGTACTATAAAGCAATGTAAACGAAATGCGAACAGGCTGTGTGTTGAGATGGGCTTTTCATAAAATATTCAGTGAAATGGACATGAAAAAACGTTCTCTCTTTTTATGATGATTTCAACAATGATACGATGGCGGACGCCTGTGCGCAGACCGTTGCATTTGGGATCTTTTAATACTGAGGAAGAAAATGTAGGAAAAGGGAATAAAATGTTGTTGTTTTGAGACCATCGCTCATTTTAAATTAATTAATAAATAATAATATGATGCTAAAATTAAAGGATACGTTTAGTTATGATATGTATTTGACCAAATAAACTTATTAAAATCATTTGTCAATTCATGCGTGATGCGTTTTATTGAAAAGGAAACCGAGATTTGAATAATCAATGATAATGAAATCAATGCAAATCAATCATAATCAATGAAAATCGAAACTCACTCAACTTTTGGGCTTCGATTTCTATTGATTTCCAATACCAGTCAATTAATTATTATTGATTATTATTGATTATATTGATTTTCATCGATTATTGATTTTCATTGATTGATATCGCCGGGATACTTTCGGAACAGTTTTAAAACTAAGGAGACGGTAAAAGAAATATACAAATATAAGTCCTTACCCTACGTTGTCTAGGAACATTTACGGAAGAACTGGATCTCCTTTTTCTTTTCCTGGAAGATTCGCCGTTGTTGACATTTTCACAAAACCTTCCTACTTTGCTGGACAAATGCTCGAGCTTTCGGTTGACTTCATCTTCCCTCGCTGTTCTTTCAGCAACCTGCGCACGAAGAGCTTTGCTTCTTTCACGGTCTCTGGCAGGATTAGTACGTAACTATCTGAAAGCGAGACTTCTTGACTCCGATTAACGGCAGACATGGTCTCTGCTTGTCAAATATAAAAACAACACTT
>NW_028145616.1:785000-832418 GCF_977016875.1 Pavona decussata
ATGGTGGACACTATCAGATTTGCTGGAACCGTAACTAAGATCTGTAACTAAGATGTCTGTAACTAAGATCAAATTTCATAAATGGAGCTCTTCCTCTGGTTGTGTATTCGGAAGAGATTTAAGATTGTTCTTGATCAGGAAATGACAACTTTACAATCGACTTCTGAACGCGGCTCCGATATCAGAGACCAGAAAAAAAATCTTGCTCAATGGAGGACTTACTGAAGGATTCCGGTAGACTAAAATTGTGAAAATGAAGCGAATACTTTGAAACATGTATTGACAATCTAGCATTTACTGTGGGTGATTTGTTTCAGTTAACGTTAGTATAATACACGAATCGCCTGTTGTGTTCCCGTTAAAAACTTATTCACCGCAGAGAGATTCTTTTATCGGTTATTTGCCTACCAGGGTATAATTTAAACAGCTTTCGGTCATTTGACTCGAATCAAACGTTTCGCATACGAATGCGGAAAAGTACAACGTAATCAGAAAAGTTCGGCGTCTGGTGGCAACGCTTTTAATGTAAACTGCCTTTGAGCAATAGATTAAATTGTACCTTGAACGCTTCACAGGAAAATGTCTTTGTCTATAACTACAAGAGGCCTAACTTTCAAAACCACGATTTTTGAACAACGCAAAGGAAAGTCGAATATCAGACTAAAGAAACATTTTGTGGGCTTACCTTGGCCCAACGCACCACAGTTCACATTCCACACCAGCACAGATAGTAAGAAAAACATTTCCGCGCTGCAGAAGCGCATAATTACACAAATGCTTGATCTTTGTTATGTAACCATCATTCCTGTAGATAGAAAGGGTAACGAAGAAACATCACTTCATGATTAACCGCGTGTTGACCAACACTAGGTAAACTTTCAGTTACTCATTTTCTTTTTTAATTATGCCAACCTCGTCTAATCAGAAGACTACCTTCCCATTATGTAACATTAAAAACAATACGCGATTTACGAAATAATTTGTGGATTTAGAAGAAACAGTTAAATAATAATACATTGAAATAAATGATCGACCGAATACATTTAAGTTTGAATTTCAAAACATGATATAAAGTAGTGATACAGGAATTCTTTTATGATCCAATATTTGCTGTGATCTGGTGCGCTTCATTTTAACCCATAGAATGTCAGTAACAAGGCAGTGAAAATTAAGAATCCGTTTAAATGTTTTATTTTGTAGTCAACACTGAACAACTTTATAGATTATGGGAATTACAGCAAACAGGGATTTTTTGTGAACGCTTTCATCAGTATCTTTTAAAAAACGTCTTTAAAAGCTGTGGGAACATAAACATTTAAAGTCTGTGTTATGTTCAAGTAAACGCCAAGAAACTCTTAAATGTTTTCTCGTATGTCAGCATTTGTCATTGCGATTTGCAATTATTATAGATGTTTCTGGTATAGCATATCAAAACATTGGTTGAGAAAGTATGAAAAATTATTAGAATTCTTTAATATTTTTTTTTTGTTTTGATTTGTTTGATTATAGTAGACTGCCCTTAAAAACAGAATGATAAAAATGCTAAAACGTCCAATGAAGCTGTCACATCGATTAGAAAATTCGTGATCTTGAATTCTTCAATATTTCATAGGTTTGTTTTCCTTTCTATTCAGAAATGTAGCATTCAGGGAACTCAGCATGTGCAATATAACAACAGTAAATGGGACTTACCCAGGAAAGGCTAACTGGCTACATGGTGATTATGGACAGTAACACACTACATCGTAAAGTGTTTCTGAAACAATAACAACAGTGAAATAGCGGTCTCAGATTATTTTTTCCCGAAAATATAGCATGCTCCTATTTCTTAATTTTAATTTATTGACTTTAAATGTTAATAATTCCAAACTGACTCGTACAAGAATGTTGCATGGCATGGGGCCTATTAATATCCAATCAGTATTTCATAAGTAACGTATTAGTAAAATGATTAACAGGGTAGATTAAGCCTGTATAATACAACTGGGCAAATTTCTTCACCAATAACATTTTACAACAAGAACTAATAAACGTAACAAACTTACGACAAGTCCAACAGTTTAGACAGTTGTTTCCCTAGTAATAATGAACCTAGAAAAGATAACAATGCAAGTGAGGCAATTGTTTGCGACCTTGAAAGTACATGTACAACTAAATTTGCTCTGAAAGTGAAATCTGCGAGATCCATGTATTTCAACTGCAAGTGGAAGATTAACGAATGAGAGACAGTACAAACGTAGATATGTGCCTCTGCTACACCGGTGCACGTGCAGTACTCTACCGACTGAGCTATGATGCCAACTGGGAGCTGGACATATTGTGAATTCGTTATACATGTACATGTATACCCTTAGTAGCGATGAAAGTGCAAATAATTACATGAAATCCAAGTATTTAAACTGCGGATGAAAGAATGAATAAATTAAGATGAAGTGAGAGACCATCGCAGTCATATTACAATATTTTCAGCGTGTTCATGTGTTATAAATTAGGAGTTTTTTTTTAGCAGTGGTCAAAACATTGGCTGACATTCCAGCCACGTCACACTCAGCTAACACTGAAGAGCTAAACAACTACCTCAATTACTCAATTTTAGTAATTGTTCCCATTTTAGTAAAATTACAATAATAACAAAAATAGAATAGTAGGAAGAACAACAATAATAGTATTAGCGATAACAATCATAACCGATAACATTCATATAGCAGATATAGCACTAGTTCTGTGTAGTACAATAGCATATTTCTTTATGTTCTCGTAAACCAACAAATCTTGCTGAGCTAGTTATAATAATTTAATTCATGTTCTTTTTGATAAAATGCATAGCTCGCATAAACAACAGCTATGGGAAAATAACCAGCACTGAATTATATTTATGCTGGAATAAATTACATCTGCGTTATAACCTCTAATTCAATGTTATCATAACAGATCAACAAGCAGCTCACTTTAAAAAGGCAAGTGAGACACTTTTAGTTGCACGCGGTAAAAATAATCGAATCCGTAAGGTTTAGATTTAACTCCGGTAGAAATTGTCCTCTTAAAGGCAATCATCAAGATGTGAAACAATGCAAAAGTTCTTGTGTCGATAATTTCGTTCTTTTTTTCCCGCTTTACAAAGACGTCAATAACGTAATGAATCGAATCGAATAAACCGATTACAAATAAATTATGCCAGGATAAACAAGAATGTAATAACTTACGTGAATAATAGCGACTAATTTTCTCCTTTTTAAAAGTTGATAGCGATAACCAGCGTAAGCAACACCAACCGCACACACAGAGAGTAAAGCCCTGTACAGCTGTTGTTTATAATATCTGCGACAAGGGAACTCCAAGGAACGCATTAATTCATCTCACGAAATGTTTACCCGACTTTTAAAGTAAAGTTATTCAATTTGTTGGATAAGTTTACTTGATGAATAATACCGTTTATAAATACCAGGATTAAAAAAGAGACGCTTTTTTCGCTTTTTTATCTTCGAAAAAAAATAACAGCTGCTAGCGTGTTCTATACACCTTTTCTAATCTATGACATTTTGCTTCCCTGCATTTACATGTTTAAAATACGCAGAAAAATATATTTATAGCGTAAGTGAAGTTATCTTAGACATACATTTTGTTGATCATGCAAACCAATGACTGATTTGTGTTTAGTTAATAATTTTTTTGTTTTTATGTTTGCAGTTGTTAACTCTTTAAGTGCGGCGAGGATTAAAATACTCATTATTTTTTGTAATTGCCATACATATTAGTTTCAACAAATTACGGGATGTTCAGTAGTCATCCATCTTTTTAAATTTTTATTATTTTTAATATAAGAAGAAATGTCTTTATTCTGTTGTTCTTTGCAAACCTTAAGTTTTTTTCCTGCTTCGTTTCGCTTTGAATGCACACTAAAGCATTTAAGTTGAACTTTCAGTACTGTTTTTACCATTTCAGTCGTGTGATCGTAATGTCAATTCCCATTATGGATTAATATACGTTTATTGCAATTTTACTGAAGAGAATCCGCTTATCCATCAAAACAATACAACGATAGTTGATGATTTGGCTTATTCAAATTACTTTGAGTATCTGTGTCCATTAATGAGCATTTTGAAGCAAGAAATAACGAGCCGGTTACTGGTCCTTATTGATCAAGACGAGTTTGCAATGGCGATTTAAAATATACTTAAATTTATCGTGCGATACACTAATTTTACTCTTTATCTTCAGAAGAAGACAGATTCCAACCTATTTGAATATTAATCCTCCTTTTAAAAACAGCTGCCTTTGTTTCAAAACAATTTCGCCATTCAAGAAAACGAAAACCCTGCTAAGAAGCTTATGAAATTCAAGTTTAACGTCCAACAAAAAATATGCCGAAATTTTCTTGCTTCGACATCACAGACCGTGATAAAATTTAGCAAAATCATGGATGTCGTACAAATTAACATTCAAATTACAGTTCGAACTAGATGCTCATTATTTTCCTTTTCAAACAAGCGGTGGGTCTTCTGGCCATCGTCTGTAATCATGACGTAGTTTCCACGTCATATGACGTCATCACGTCTCGTTACATACCTCAAAAGAATCATCTTAGGCGTACAATTTATTTTTTTAAGTGTCACTGTCCTGGTTTTAATAGTGGCGGAGTTATGGAAGGGAGTGCCCCACCCCCGCCCGGCCCCCAAAGACGAAAAAAGGCCGATCTATACACTAGCTAGTGTAAGAAGAATAATAGACTACAACGCCGATTTAACTAGTGTATGTGTCGTTCATTTTTTACGTCGGAGAAAGGAAGGAGTAATATTACTCCTAGTTGCTTCATGCTCCAGGTTAAGCTCTGGCCGTGTGAGCCACTTATGCTCGTGTGTGAGTGAACCTTGTACGAGGATGTCAAACAAGCGAAAACGTAGACAAAGAGACCTGATATGTCTGCTTTTGTTTTGCAGCACAGACAGCCAGCTTTAGTTGACTTTTTTGGTTGAATGTTACTAAAAAGGGGAATGGAGAATGGGTAATTAAAAAGGGGAAATGAGAGATGATGACCAGTTTAGAAAATATTGAGATCAGTGGTGATTTTCCACGAATTTTTTTTATAATAGTTGTTAACATCAGTGCCGCTAATGGTAACAAAGGCGAGCGAAAACTGAAAAATTCCCAAGTTAGTCAACCACCACCAGAACCTGGAAAGGAAGGGGGACGCGGGGGGGGGGGGGGGGGGGCAGACGGGAAAATAGGGGGCGGAAGGGGTACGGGAGACTGAAGATGAAAGGGCGGGAAGCGGGAGAGCAATACAAAACGGTAACTTTCTTTACTTATTAAAGCGTTAGAATACCATAAAAACAAGAACCCAACAATGCTTTAATTTACAGTCTTATTTTCTTCCATTTAGCGTCCTCAGAGTCTTTACATCAAACGTTATATCCGAGCACATGAAAATTCGCGTTCGGGTTGTAAATGGACTTACTTCCGGTGAAATTGTAAACCCTTTCAATCTGAGTGTCGCGCAAATTGTCAAAACTCTCAAAAGAGGTGAGCAAGGTGGGTAAGAACGCGACTTGAAAAATTAGTACGATAGAAATAAAAAATCGATGTCGTCAAAGCCCATTTTAGTAGGTCTTAGTATTTGCGGTGAGGTAGTAAAAAAAACTGTACATTTGCGACCTTCTTGGCTCCCTATGATAGTGAATCGGAACAAGATGTGTCAAGGGAATGCTGTTTCAATGAGCGCACTGGAGAGTGCGGAGTGCGGGTTCGTCTCACCAGAACCGAGTTTTTGTTTTGGACAAGACGAAAACGATTCCTATTAGAATAGACAGCCAAACAGCATGGGAAGCAGTCAGGAACGACTTCATAGAAAACAAAGACAAGATTTTTTCTAACGAGTACGAATAACATGGTTAGTATGTTTTTCTCTTATTTATTTATTTATTTACTTTTTTGCAGTCCCTAACAGTAGTACACATTAATTCACTTGACCAAAACAGCATCAAATTTGACAATTTTTAAAATAGGAAGAGTGTGAGGAATCTACGGTGGCCCATATTATTGTTACATAATATTTTCCTATAGAAGTAGGCATCCGTTTATCTCGTGAATAATGGCAGCACCCTGATCACTCAGAATCAGTCCTGTTCCCATGGCGACTTGATGGAGATATGCAGCTGTTCTCTCTTTGACTTTGATTTTATCTCGATCCTGCTTAATGTCTAAGTCTCAATATTCACTAAACTCGACTTATAACTCGCGATCGCCACATCAGTATAACTCGCTATGGCGATTTATAAGTTGTGATAGCATCTTAAAGGCTGGTTTCCATATGATCGCGGATCGCAGATCGCAATAAGGTCTGCGATCGTCTGCGATCAAATGCATACCTGTCAACCCCCGGAGTACAAAAATCTGGAGACGTCTAGAAATCTGTTCTCTTTGTTCCGCGGTCCCAGCAGAACCGTGTCATCAAGCCTACATTTAGAGCTTCAGTGGGGGTGGGGGGGGGGGGGGGGGGGCGCTCGAACGACCGACGACAAATAAACAATATTATAAACATATCTCACAAAGACCACGGTAGGTATTTCCCGGGAGATTTGGTGCTCTACCCGGGAGACCGGGAGATTTGATGAAAAACTTGGAGACTCCCGGGAAAACCGGGAGAGTTGGCAGGTATGATATGGAAACCAGCCTTTAGATAGAACATGGTTCTATCTTCTGCGATCGCGATCGCAGGATCGCAGACGATCGCAGAAGTAGTTTCCATATGATCGCAGACGATCGCAGACCTCATTGCGATCTGCGATCTGCGATCTGCGATCCGCGATCATATGAAAACCAGCCTTAAAACGGCTCGCGATCGCGACTTATTACTGGCGATCGATGTTTATAACTTGCGATCGCGTCTATAACTCGCAGTCGCCACATGTAACTCACGATCGTGACTACTAACTCGCAATCGCCAGTTATAACTCGCCATAGATTTTGGCTAGCGATATTGGGTATACTCTACGCATACTGCACTGGAACAATATGGCGGCTGCTGATCCGGAATTACTTCACTGTTTCTTTTCTTGTCGTTCTTTTTAGACTTAGAGCCAATGGAGCTCTTCCAGATTATATTCTTAATTTAAGTAGAGCTAATGGAGATGGAGGCGCTTTGATAGAGGAGTACTTCCGTCTTGGTTTTGAACTACTCCGAAACGTGCGCTCAGTTCTGCTGGTATATCATGGCATTCGACTGAGTTTGAAAGACCTCATTCTCGACCCCAGAGCCGCTCGGCTTTGACTACGTCATGCGCCGCCGTCAGTCATGCGCAAAAGGGAAGAGCTCTGGAGTGGAGAATGGATGGACTTCAAACGAATCAGTCTCAAACAGCTTGCTCTGCGTATGAGAAATAATAATATCCAGTCAAGTGTTGAAAGATTCATCGATGTAGTGAAGCAAGAATTACAGTAGCGTGGGAGTGCTATTGAATATTGGCAGAACTCATTATGGAGGATAACAACTTACATTTTCCGCAACACCCAGACGAGGCAACGTCTCTATATTTAGCCCTGCTTTATCATATCAACAAACTGTAAATCATCATCCTCTCTTACTGATTATATTGACAGATGTAAAATGAGATGTGCACGACATTTCAAGTTTCCCGATGGAATTTTGATTTTCTTATTTCCTAGAACAAAGCCCGGGGATTTAGACAGGCACGATCTCTACACTCAAATCAAAGACAGACCAAGGAAAGGCGTTAACGCACAGTTACCAGACTGTAATGTGTTGCCCTCAGAAATAAGTGCCAATATGTAGTATGTGCGGAAATGTTAGCCACCAAAGTTCTTGCCAAGATGTAAACAAATTGCTTATTTCAGAAGGAACATCTTTAATATTCCGTCGGGCAGTGCTGGAAAGAGCTTTATCAAACAATTGACACTTTGGCAAAACAGTTCAATTCAAAATCCGATCTGAACTCGATTGCTTTGAAAGCGTTTATGGTGCTTCCAAAAATGTCCTTGCTTGCTGAAAATTTTGAGAAAATAATAAACGCGCAACCTCGAATAAGCGCTAACCTCGTGGGCCCAAAATTAAATAAGCGCCCAGGGCGGTTAATCGAATAAATACGGTAACCTGTACGACAGTTCTTCCCAAATTGGACCTTAGTAAGTTTGATAAAAACGTGACTACCCCCAGTTTGTGTTAATAGGCACCGATACCCCTTTCTCCAAGAAAAGCGGGTATAGCCACGCATGTTTGTGAGATAATTAACAAAAATTATTATAGAAACGCTTTAAAATACATAACAATGTACAGCATACTAAACAGCACCACAGAAAAGTACGGCTCAGTTGCTTTCATTTGAATAGTCACACTTTAGGATTTCACCCACACACTTAAACTTTGCGATTTCCTCCACACACTAAAAAAATTATAAAGACCTTGCACAACATACTAAACACTACCAAAGTTTTTAAGGATTTCACCTGTAAACTTATAAGTTAGAACAACCAGACTCAGAATAATAAACAGCACCAAATGATTGCATGATAAATTTTATTTCATACTATTTCTAACTGAAGGAACCTCCTTGAACAGGTTTTATCACTAATAACAACATTTCCCTTAAGACTTGATCTATTGGCTGTTAAAATAATGCCTTTGGTTATCCATCCCCTCCCTCCCCTCCCCTCCTGTTTTTTTCTTCGTTTAACATTGTCCAACTGACCCAGATTTTAGCGGTATTGCACCAAAAGAGAAAATTCAAACAACATTGATTATCAAGATTAAGTTCCCCAGCAGTGAGGTTACCAAATTTACTTTCACTAAAGAGTGTCAGTGATACGATACTTGTTTTGCCAATTCGAACCACAACAATGGTGGTTGTGCAACTTGGCTTTGTGACAGTAACTGTCCATTTCATATGATCTTCGGTTTCTGCACCTCCTGGCTTCAGATGCCCCTTCTTTTTAACTCCCAGCTGATCAGACTCTAAGTTTAGGATCCATGTCCTATAGCATGTTTTCAGTTGATTGTATCTTGTTGCTGTTGTTAGTCAAAATAATCAACATGGGACCCGGAAGAGAAAGTGCTCTTCTTCAATATGCTGATCAGTTTCCGTGCTGACTCATCTGATGAAAGGATTTTATTCTGAAAATGAATTTTTATCTTTTAATAACAAGTACATGTGTAACATACACCCTGTACAGGTTTTCGACATTAGGGGGAGAGACCAAGGGGCAGGTAGTTTGAGCAGCGGGGAGGGGGGGGGGGGAACTTTGCCTCGCCCCACTGTCACATACCCCTGGGTCTTCAGGAATGCCCGGCTGTACTGTTGTCTGATCAATTGGCTAAAGGCCAGTTTATAGGCTACAATTTGTTGGCCATATCCAAAAGGCCATTTGGCACAGGCTGTAGTTGAAAGCTGAGTCCAATGGTCCATGTTATCCCTTGTTTCTTTTGTTATCTGACTCATTATCCTGCACTACATTGTACTTGTTACCCTGTGTACCAGAGGTTTCTTCTATCTATCATCTCATATCGAATGCACGCTCATGCTCGCTGAATAATTGTTAAATAGAAAGAGGATCAGTGAACAGGCTGCCAGTTATCTACTAAATAATAATAGTACTTACTTGCTGTTTACTAGCCTTGAAGGTTTCCGCGATTTCTTGATTGCCACATGTGTCGCATATTTCCTCGTACATGTCTGTTTGCAGAGGGCCAGGAGCATAGCTCAGAACTCGCACATTTGCCTGAGGAAAACACAATGACAGGTGTATTGAGTGGTTCATTCATTTCAAGAGAATGGTGCAGCTCTTTAGCGCTTATTCTAGCCCCGTGGAGATTCTAGAGACTTATTGAGAGGCCTGCGGAGTTCTAGAACTCGTGTTTTTGAAGGCCGGTTAGCTCAGTTGGTAGAGTGCCGGACTACCGTGCGGGAGGTCGCGGGTTCAAACCCCTGCCGGACCACCACTCAGGGTCTTTAAATAACTGAGGAGAAAGTGCTGCCTTTGCTCTGACATCTGCAAATGGTTAGACTTTCTAGTCTTCTCGGATAAGGACGATAAACCGTAGGCCCCGTCTCACAAACCTTGTTTGTTAATAACTCTGTGGGACGTTAAAGAACCCACTCACTGTTCACAAAGAGTAGGGGACGTAGTTCCCGGTGTTGTGGTCTGGTCTTTGTGTGTATATTCTCATGATTGGGTGGGTAAATGATTGGACATATTAGCTGCATCAAGCTACTGTAAAGATCCCCGGGTAAATAAAGATATGATGATGATGATGATGATGATGATGATGATAATGATGATGATGTTGGGATCCCTGTGGAGATTCTGGAATCGGTTTCTGGTAAGGGTGGGCTAAAATCGATACCAGATATGCGATACTGGAGCTTTCTTGAAAAATATCGATTCTTGTAAGAAATATTGGCTGTTTCAATCCCTTTGGACGCTTCTCACGTGACCACTCACTTGAAAACTAAAAAGTTGTTCGAGTGCAATAAACTAATAGTTATTGCTATGAAAATTAAAAAAAAGAGGGAGATTATATGTACCTCCTCTTTAGCCAGCACTTGACACATCATGTCCCGAGCTGCTTTTCCAGTGCAGTACAAAGAGAAATAAGAAAAATGATTCTACTGCCATGAGTGACGACATATTGACTACAGTGCAGTTAGCATCTTTAAATCTGTGAAGAAACTTTGATCTGAGGAAAGGATACACAAACCACCACACCAGTAAGTATTATATCTTTGAGGTCAATTAAAAAAGAAATTTATGTGACAATAATCGAAGGGCTGAGAGCAGATAGATTGTCCTATGTTAAATTCTAGGTCACATGACTTCCTCATTTTGATCAAGTTTTTGCATGCGTGTGGTCTTCAGTATAGTTGGAAAATGTGCCCTCCCCACCCCCCCCCCCCCCCACGGGTTTATGCTTACCCCTAAATATCAAGTCAGTGAAAGAAAAGCAAAGAAGTAGAAAAATTAAGTGAAAAAACAAACAACAACAACAACATCAACAGTGATGTGCTTTAATTGAATTGAAGGCCACATGCAGAAATTTAGGTCACACGTTTGACAAAATGAAAAATCAGCCTAAAATTTGATAAAAGATGGTTATGCTCTCAGCCCTTCAATAAAATTACATTGCTGATGTTTCAAACAGTTGGTCAAATGTGTTTGTAAAATACTATGTACTGTAAATACATATTTTCATAACTAGTACAATAACAACAACAACTTGGGATGGGTAGGTAAAAATGAGACCAAGTTGTTAGACTCAAAAAAGTCTTGTTTAAAGGCTTCAACTAGACTCAAAAACCAACCACTCAGAACATGATAAAAGAAAGTCCAAATGAAATTACTCTGTATACATTCTGTAAACCCCATGTCTCTGCTAAGCCCTTTCCTGCCAAAACAAGTCCACCAGATAATTTCTAGTCCAAAACATTAATTTATTATTGTCTCCTGTTTCTATAAAAAAATTTTATTCCAATGGGAAATTCACAAGGCACACTAGGGATTGCATTATGTGCAAAATAACAAAATCGAAAACCATTGATTAATCACAATTAAAGTGGTGTGTGCAAAAATTAGGCCCTAAGTGACTCTTGATCTCACATTTTGAAAATTCTCCCCCTCTTTACAAGGAAAAAAAAGGCAATAAGGAAGGAGAATCTACAACCAGTTGCAAAAATAGTGAGACACTCCAACCAAAAATCGCCCTTTACCACTTCAAATTGCTGCCGCTCATAAATCTGTGAGACATGACAGTACCCCCCTCCCTCCCCTCCATACAAAGTTGTTCCTCCAAATTTTGAGCGTCATCTTGCATTGCTAACAACATTGATAAGGGGGGGAGGGGGAATGGAAAGCACGTGATCACGGCAACTTCATTTAAGGCCAAATATGTTACAGTGTCTCAAGTCTTTTTGCAACTAGTTGTCTGAGTTAGGGGTGAACATCCAGGCCCTTTTCTCGGATGTGGAGGAACGTACAAATGATGTTGACCTAAATTTGGAAAATGCAACATCTATTTAGTACATCACTGGACATTTTAGGGTTCTAATTGGGGTGGAAGTGCGCTAAATAGGCCGTTCGAATTCGTGGCATTGTCAATTCGCTCTTTGTGACGTTACGGAGTTTCTTGTTTTCTTCCGTTGTGTAAAAGAAAATGGTTTATCGCGGACATATAGATGCACAGACGAAAGCGTATGTGAGATGTCTTCGTTTGCAAAGCGATTTAACTGTGCGTGAAATAGTACATCTCTGTGGTATATCTCGGGCGTCCGTTTATCGCTGTTTAAACACAAACACTTGCGACAAGAACAGACAGTCACGCGGGACACGCGGGAGGCCTCGTGCAATAACTGGACGAGAGGAAAGGGTTATTGAACGAAATATCAACAAGCTGCGCAAGCAAGAAGGGAATTTTTCATGCCACCGAATAAGAGCTGAATCAGGGTTACATCACGTATCTTCGTGGACAGTAAATCGTACGTTAAAGCGGATGGGATATCGCTTCATGGAGGCTCGAAAAAAAGGTATCTTAACGGACGAAGATTACAGTGAACGTCGTCAATTTGCTCGTACGGTTAAAAGGACCTACCCGGAAGACTTTTTCCAAAATGGCATTTGTTTTTACCTGGATGGGGTCAGTTTTTATCACAAAACCAATCCGTTGGACGATGCAAGAACACCTCAGGGGAAAGTTTGGCGTAAACGGAATCAAGGACTCTCGTGCACTGCCAAGGGTTCGCATGTGGGCTCCGGGGGTAGAGTTGTGAAAATGATTGTGGCTATCTCATATCGGAAAGGGGTCATTTATTGTGAACAGTATGATAAACTGGATGGGGATTACTTCTCTGCATTTGTGCGTAGAAATTTTCCGAAAATGTTTACAAAGAGCGGTAAACAAGGTTCTAAGTTATTTGTGCATGATAATTGTCCTATTTTGAATTGTGCAAACAATGTCACACTATTTGGTTATGTCACGTCGAGAATGCGTGACTTTTGCAAGATCACAATAAAACCAAAACACTTGCACTAATGTCATTTGTAGTCAATCCTAAATAGTTATAAATGGCCAACGATAAAATACAGTCAGGGGTGAAAGCATTCCATGTGTTATGTATCATTTTATGACGGTCTACCATCACAACACGGTCTACCATCACTACAGTAAGAAATATGATATGTTATCTATTTTTAAGTCATTCGCTATGGTAGACCGTGTAGACCGTCACTGCAAAATTCGAGCCTACTTAGCAAACAGTTCACTTTAGGAAATTGAAGTCCGAAAGACTTTTCAATCACCGCAACACAAACGTGGCAAAGCATTTAGAGCACTTTGGGATCTCCTTTTGAACATCCTGCTGTATCTGTACATTGAAATGAAAGATCTTCCACCTAACAGACATCATGTCCGTCTCCCGCTGATCGATAACACCGTTCCCGTGTTGCTAGCTTTTCCTCCAGCGTCTGTACTATTTTCTGTATCCGTGGTGTCCGAGTCACTGTTGCCATACTCTTTGGGAAATTCCATTGCAAACAAGTTCAGAGAGTAGCAAATAACCATGTAAGTGGCAAACTCGCGTTCGCCGCACTTTAATTTACGAACGTGTAAGTTTCACCTGTCGTAATTGCAATGCAAACACGTCCTGAAAAATGTAACTAGCTTAAAGCAATTTGCTGAAATAAGCGTGTATCACAATGTATATTCACAAAGGTCTAATTTTCAAGACTCATTTCTAAGCAACTGGTTTTCCCCTTAAAACGGCACGCGATCACAATAGAACGTGTGTTTATGTCCCTAACAAGAACGTCAACAAACGCTTATCTCCGAAATCTAATGACGGTTTTGGCGCAACCTATGCACGTAAATAAACTTGTTTGACGTTAATGCTCAGTAAATAACTTTGAATCACGTCCTTACAGACCGCACAAGCGAAAATGGCCTTATATCACTTCTTTATTTCCAAACTTAGGCATATTTTCTGACTTGCTAACTGAAAACAATGAAAATTGCGGCTATGACGTCATTCCAAAAATAACCCAAAATTACCTTTCTTCCTCTGCCATTTGTAATCCATGAAACATCCACCAATAAAACCCAATTTTGCCAAAACCCCTCACAAATAGCCAAACGTAGACCACTTCCCAAAGCGATCCATAAACTAACAGAATGCTCATACAGCGTCAAAGCGCTCAGACAACCAGTTGCAAAAATAGTGAGACACTCCAACCAAAAATCGCCCTTTACCACTTCAAATTGCTGCCGCTCATAAATCTGTGAGACATGACAGTACCCCCCTCCCTCCCCTCCATACAAAGTTGTTCCTCCAAATTTTGAGCGTCATCTTGCATTGCTAACAACATTGATAAGGGGGGGAGGGGGAATGGAAAGCACGTGATCACGGCAACTTCATTTAAGGCCAAATATGTTACAGTGTCTCAAGTCTTTTTGCAACTAGTTGTCTGAGTTAGGGGTGAACATCCAGGCCCTTTTCTCGGATGTGGAGGAACGTACAAATGATGTTGACCTAAATTTGGAAAATGCAACATCTATTTAGTACATCACTGGACATTTTAGGGTTCTAATTGGGGTGGAAGTGCGCTAAATAGGCCGTTCGAATTCGTGGCATTGTCAATTCGCTCTTTGTGACGTTACGGAGTTTCTTGTTTTCTTCCGTTGTGTAAAAGAAAATGGTTTATCGCGGACATATAGATGCACAGACGAAAGCGTATGTGAGATGTCTTCGTTTGCAAAGCGATTTAACTGTGCGTGAAATAGTACATCTCTGTGGTATATCTCGGGCGTCCGTTTATCGCTGTTTAAACACAAACACTTGCGACAAGAACAGACAGTCACGCGGGACACGCGGGAGGCCTCGTGCAATAACTGGACGAGAGGAAAGGGTTATTGAACGAAATATCAACAAGCTGCGCAAGCAAGAAGGGAATTTTTCATGCCACCGAATAAGAGCTGAATCAGGGTTACATCACGTATCTTCGTGGACAGTAAATCGTACGTTAAAGCGGATGGGATATCGCTTCATGGAGGCTCGAAAAAAAGGTATCTTAACGGACAAAGATTACAGTGAACGTCGTCAATTTGCTCGTACGGTTAAAAGGACCTACCCGGAAGACTTTTTCCAAAATGGCATTTGTTTTTACCTGGATGGGGTCAGTTTTTATCACAAAACCAATCCGTTGGACGATGCAAGAACACCTCAGGGGAAAGTTTGGCGTAAACGGAATCAAGGACTCTCGTGCACTGCCAAGGGTTCGCATGTGGGCTCCGGGGGTAGAGTTGTGAAAATGATTGTGGCTATCTCACATCGGAAAGGGGTCATTTATTGTGAACAGTATGATAAACTGGATGGGGATTACTTCTCTGCATTTGTGCGTAGAAATTTTTCCGAAAATGTTTACAAAGAGCGGTAAACAAGGTTCTAAGTTATTTGTGCATGATAATTGTCCTATTTTGAATTGTGCAAACAATGTCACACTATTTGGTTATGTCACGTCGAGAATGCGTGACTTTTGCAAGATCACAATAAAACCAAAACACTTGCACTAATGTCATTTGTAGTCAATCCTAAATAGTTATAAATGGCCAACGATAAAATACAGTCAGGGGTGAAAGCATTCCATGTGTTATGTATCATTTTATGACGGTCTACCATCACAACACGGTCTACCATCACTACAGTAAGAAATATGATATGTTATCTATTTTTAAGTCATTCGCTATGGTAGACCGTGTAGACCGTCACTGCAAAATTCGAGCCTACTTAGCAAACAGTTCACTTTAGGAAATTGAAGTCCGAAAGACTTTTCAATCACCGCAACACAAACGTGGCAAAGCATTTAGAGCACTTTGGGATCTCCTTTTGAACATCCTGCTGTATCTGTACATTGAAATGAAAGATCTTCCACCTAACAGACATCATGTCCGTCTCCCGCTGATCGATAACACCGTTCCCGTGTTGCTAGCTTTTCCTCCAGCGTCTGTACTATTTTCTGTATCCGTGGTGTCCGAGTCACTGTTGCCATACTCTTTGAGAAATTCCATTGCAAACAAGTTCAGAGAGTAGCAAATAACCATGTAAGTGGCAAACTCGCGTTCGCCGCACTTTAATTTACGAACGTGTAAGTTTCACCTGTCGTAATTGCAATGCAAACACGTCCTGAAAAATGTAACTAGCTTAAAGCAATTTGCTGAAATAAGCGTGTATCACAATGTATATTCACAAAGGTCTAATTTTCAAGACTCATTTCTAAGCAACTGGTTTTCCCCTTAAAACGGCACGCGATCACAATAGAACGTGTGTTTATGTCCCTAACAAGAACGTCAACAAACGCTTATCTCCGAAATCTAATGACGGTTTTGGCGCAACCTATGCACGTAAATAAACTTGTTTGACGTTAATGCTCAGTAAATAACTTTGAATCACGTCCTTACAGACCGCACAAGCGAAAATGGCCTTATATCACTTCTTTATTTCCAAACTTAGGCATATTTTCTGACTTGCTAACTGAAAACAATGAAAATTGCGGCTATGACGTCATTCCAAAAATAACCCAAAATTACCTTTCTTCCTCTGCCATTTGTAATCCATGAAACATCCACCAATAAAACCCAATTTTGCCAAAACCCCTCACAAATAGCCAAACGTAGACCACTTCCCAAAGCGATCCATAAACTAACAGAATGCTCATACAGCGTCAAAGCGCTCAGACAACCAGTTGCAAAAATAGTGAGACACTCCAACCAAAAATCGCCCTTTACCACTTCAAATTGCTGCCGCTCATAAATCTGTGAGACATGACAGTACCCCCCTCCCTCCCCTCCATACAAAGTTGTTCCTCCAAATTTTGAGCGTCATCTTGCATTGCTAACAACATTGATAAGGGGGGGAGGGGGAATGGAAAGCACGTGATCACGGCAACTTCATTTAAGGCCAAATATGTTACAGTGTCTCAAGTCTTTTTGCAACTAGTTGTCTGAGTTAGGGGTGAACATCCAGGCCCTTTTCTCGGATGTGGAGGAACGTACAAATGATGTTGACCTAAATTTGGAAAATGCAACATCTATTTAGTACATCACTGGACATTTTAGGGTTCTAATTGGGGTGGAAGTGCGCTAAATAGGCCGTTCGAATTCGTGGCATTGTCAATTCGCTCTTTGTGACGTTACGGAGTTTCTTGTTTTCTTCCGTTGTGTAAAAGAAAATGGTTTATCGCGGACATATAGATGCACAGACGAAAGCGTATGTGAGATGTCTTCGTTTGCAAAGCGATTTAACTGTGCGTGAAATAGTACATCTCTGTGGTATATCTCGGGCGTCCGTTTATCGCTGTTTAAACACAAACACTTGCGACAAGAACAGACAGTCACGCGGGACACGCGGGAGGCCTCGTGCAATAACTGGACGAGAGGAAAGGGTTATTGAACGAAATATCAACAAGCTGCGCAAGCAAGAAGGGAATTTTTCATGCCACCGAATAAGAGCTGAATCAGGGTTACATCACGTATCTTCGTGGACAGTAAATCGTACGTTAAAGCGGATGGGATATCGCTTCATGGAGGCTCGAAAAAAAGGTATCTTAACGGACAAAGATTACAGTGAACGTCGTCAATTTGCTCGTACGGTTAAAAGGACCTACCCGGAAGACTTTTTCCAAAATGGCATTTGTTTTTACCTGGATGGGGTCAGTTTTTATCACAAAACCAATCCGTTGGACGATGCAAGAACACCTCAGGGGAAAGTTTGGCGTAAACGGAATCAAGGACTCTCGTGCACTGCCAAGGGTTCGCATGTGGGCTCCGGGGGTAGAGTTGTGAAAATGATTGTGGCTATCTCACATCGGAAAGGGGTCATTTATTGTGAACAGTATGATAAACTGGATGGGGATTACTTCTCTGCATTTGTGCGTAGAAATTTTTCCGAAAATGTTTACAAAGAGCGGTAAACAAGGTTCTAAGTTATTTGTGCATGATAATTGTCCTATTTTGAATTGTGCAAACAATGTCACACTATTTGGTTATGTCACGTCGAGAATGCGTGACTTTTGCAAGATCACAATAAAACCAAAACACTTGCACTAATGTCATTTGTAGTCAATCCTAAATAGTTATAAATGGCCAACGATAAAATACAGTCAGGGGTGAAAGCATTCCATGTGTTATGTATCATTTTATGACGGTCTACCATCACAACACGGTCTACCATCACTACAGTAAGAAATATGATATGTTATCTATTTTTAAGTCATTCGCTATGGTAGACCGTGTAGACCGTCACTGCAAAATTCGAGCCTACTTAGCAAACAGTTCACTTTAGGAAATTGAAGTCCGAAAGACTTTTCAATCACCGCAACACAAACGTGGCAAAGCATTTAGAGCACTTTGGGATCTCCTTTTGAACATCCTGCTGTATCTGTACATTGAAATGAAAGATCTTCCACCTAACAGACATCATGTCCGTCTCCCGCTGATCGATAACACCGTTCCCGTGTTGCTAGCTTTTCCTCCAGCGTCTGTACTATTTTCTGTATCCGTGGTGTCCGAGTCACTGTTGCCATACTCTTTGAGAAATTCCATTGCAAACAAGTTCAGAGAGTAGCAAATAACCATGTAAGTGGCAAACTCGCGTTCGCCGCACTTTAATTTACGAACGTGTAAGTTTCACCTGTCGTAATTGCAATGCAAACACGTCCTGAAAAATGTAACTAGCTTAAAGCAATTTGCTGAAATAAGCGTGTATCACAATGTATATTCACAAAGGTCTAATTTTCAAGACTCATTTCTAAGCAACTGGTTTTCCCCTTAAAACGGCACGCGATCACAATAGAACGTGTGTTTATGTCCCTAACAAGAACGTCAACAAACGCTTATCTCCGAAATCTAATGACGGTTTTGGCGCAACCTATGCACGTAAATAAACTTGTTTGACGTTAATGCTCAGTAAATAACTTTGAATCACGTCCTTACAGACCGCACAAGCGAAAATGGCCTTATATCACTTCTTTATTTCCAAACTTAGGCATATTTTCTGACTTGCTAACTGAAAACAATGAAAATTGCGGCTATGACGTCATTCCAAAAATAACCCAAAATTACCTTTCTTCCTCTGCCATTTGTAATCCATGAAACATCCACCAATAAAACCCAATTTTGCCAAAACCCCTCACAAATAGCCAAACGTAGACCACTTCCCAAAGCGATCCATAAACTAACAGAATGCTCATACAGCGTCAAAGCGCTCAGACAACCAGTTGCAAAAATAGTGAGACACTCCAACCAAAAATCGCCCTTTACCACTTCAAATTGCTGCCGCTCATAAATCTGTGAGACATGACAGTACCCCCCTCCCTCCCCTCCATACAAAGTTGTTCCTCCAAATTTTGAGCGTCATCTTGCATTGCTAACAACATTGATAAGGGGGGGAGGGGGAATGGAAAGCACGTGATCACGGCAACTTCATTTAAGGCCAAATATGTTACAGTGTCTCAAGTCTTTTTGCAACTAGTTGTCTGAGTTAGGGGTGAACATCCAGGCCCTTTTCTCGGATGTGGAGGAACGTACAAATGATGTTGACCTAAATTTGGAAAATGCAACATCTATTTAGTACATCACTGGACATTTTAGGGTTCTAATTGGGGTGGAAGTGCGCTAAATAGGCCGTTCGAATTCGTGGCATTGTCAATTCGCTCTTTGTGACGTTACGGAGTTTCTTGTTTTCTTCCGTTGTGTAAAAGAAAATGGTTTATCGCGGACATATAGATGCACAGACGAAAGCGTATGTGAGATGTCTTCGTTTGCAAAGCGATTTAACTGTGCGTGAAATAGTACATCTCTGTGGTATATCTCGGGCGTCCGTTTATCGCTGTTTAAACACAAACACTTGCGACAAGAACAGACAGTCACGCGGGACACGCGGGAGGCCTCGTGCAATAACTGGACGAGAGGAAAGGGTTATTGAACGAAATATCAACAAGCTGCGCAAGCAAGAAGGGAATTTTTCATGCCACCGAATAAGAGCTGAATCAGGGTTACATCACGTATCTTCGTGGACAGTAAATCGTACGTTAAAGCGGATGGGATATCGCTTCATGGAGGCTCGAAAAAAAGGTATCTTAACGGACAAAGATTACAGTGAACGTCGTCAATTTGCTCGTACGGTTAAAAGGACCTACCCGGAAGACTTTTTCCAAAATGGCATTTGTTTTTACCTGGATGGGGTCAGTTTTTATCACAAAACCAATCCGTTGGACGATGCAAGAACACCTCAGGGGAAAGTTTGGCGTAAACGGAATCAAGGACTCTCGTGCACTGCCAAGGGTTCGCATGTGGGCTCCGGGGGTAGAGTTGTGAAAATGATTGTGGCTATCTCACATCGGAAAGGGGTCATTTATTGTGAACAGTATGATAAACTGGATGGGGATTACTTCTCTGCATTTGTGCGTAGAAATTTTTCCGAAAATGTTTACAAAGAGCGGTAAACAAGGTTCTAAGTTATTTGTGCATGATAATTGTCCTATTTTGAATTGTGCAAACAATGTCACACTATTTGGTTATGTCACGTCGAGAATGCGTGACTTTTGCAAGATCACAATAAAACCAAAACACTTGCACTAATGTCATTTGTAGTCAATCCTAAATAGTTATAAATGGCCAACGATAAAATACAGTCAGGGGTGAAAGCATTCCATGTGTTATGTATCATTTTATGACGGTCTACCATCACAACACGGTCTACCATCACTACAGTAAGAAATATGATATGTTATCTATTTTTAAGTCATTCGCTATGGTAGACCGTGTAGACCGTCACTGCAAAATTCGAGCCTACTTAGCAAACAGTTCACTTTAGGAAATTGAAGTCCGAAAGACTTTTCAATCACCGCAACACAAACGTGGCAAAGCATTTAGAGCACTTTGGGATCTCCTTTTGAACATCCTGCTGTATCTGTACATTGAAATGAAAGATCTTCCACCTAACAGACATCATGTCCGTCTCCCGCTGATCGATAACACCGTTCCCGTGTTGCTAGCTTTTCCTCCAGCGTCTGTACTATTTTCTGTATCCGTGGTGTCCGAGTCACTGTTGCCATACTCTTTGAGAAATTCCATTGCAAACAAGTTCAGAGAGTAGCAAATAACCATGTAAGTGGCAAACTCGCGTTCGCCGCACTTTAATTTACGAACGTGTAAGTTTCACCTGTCGTAATTGCAATGCAAACACGTCCTGAAAAATGTAACTAGCTTAAAGCAATTTGCTGAAATAAGCGTGTATCACAATGTATATTCACAAAGGTCTAATTTTCAAGACTCATTTCTAAGCAACTGGTTTTCCCCTTAAAACGGCACGCGATCACAATAGAACGTGTGTTTATGTCCCTAACAAGAACGTCAACAAACGCTTATCTCCGAAATCTAATGACGGTTTTGGCGCAACCTATGCACGTAAATAAACTTGTTTGACGTTAATGCTCAGTAAATAACTTTGAATCACGTCCTTACAGACCGCACAAGCGAAAATGGCCTTATATCACTTCTTTATTTCCAAACTTAGGCATATTTTCTGACTTGCTAACTGAAAACAATGAAAATTGCGGCTATGACGTCATTCCAAAAATAACCCAAAATTACCTTTCTTCCTCTGCCATTTGTAATCCATGAAACATCCACCAATAAAACCCAATTTTGCCAAAACCCCTCACAAATAGCCAAACGTAGACCACTTCCCAAAGCGATCCATAAACTAACAGAATGCTCATACAGCGTCAAAGCGCTCAGACAACCAGTTGCAAAAATAGTGAGACACTCCAACCAAAAATCGCCCTTTACCACTTCAAATTGCTGCCGCTCATAAATCTGTGAGACATGACAGTACCCCCCTCCCTCCCCTCCATACAAAGTTGTTCCTCCAAATTTTGAGCGTCATCTTGCATTGCTAACAACATTGATAAGGGGGGGAGGGGGAATGGAAAGCACGTGATCACGGCAACTTCATTTAAGGCCAAATATGTTACAGTGTCTCAAGTCTTTTTGCAACTAGTTGTCTGAGTTAGGGGTGAACATCCAGGCCCTTTTCTCGGATGTGGAGGAACGTACAAATGATGTTGACCTAAATTTGGAAAATGCAACATCTATTTAGTACATCACTGGACATTTTAGGGTTCTAATTGGGGTGGAAGTGCGCTAAATAGGCCGTTCGAATTCGTGGCATTGTCAATTCGCTCTTTGTGACGTTACGGAGTTTCTTGTTTTCTTCCGTTGTGTAAAAGAAAATGGTTTATCGCGGACATATAGATGCACAGACGAAAGCGTATGTGAGATGTCTTCGTTTGCAAAGCGATTTAACTGTGCGTGAAATAGTACATCTCTGTGGTATATCTCGGGCGTCCGTTTATCGCTGTTTAAACACAAACACTTGCGACAAGAACAGACAGTCACGCGGGACACGCGGGAGGCCTCGTGCAATAACTGGACGAGAGGAAAGGGTTATTGAACGAAATATCAACAAGCTGCGCAAGCAAGAAGGGAATTTTTCATGCCACCGAATAAGAGCTGAATCAGGGTTACATCACGTATCTTCGTGGACAGTAAATCGTACGTTAAAGGGGATGGGATATCGCTTCATGGAGGCTCGAAAAAAAGGTATCTTAACGGACAAAGATTACAGTGAACGTCGTCAATTTGCTCGTACGGTTAAAAGGACCTACCCGGAAGACTTTTTCCAAAATGGCATTTGTTTTTACCTGGATGGGGTCAGTTTTTATCACAAAACCAATCCGTTGGACGATGCAAGAACACCTCAGGGGAAAGTTTGGCGTAAACGGAATCAAGGACTCTCGTGCACTGCCAAGGGTTCGCATGTGGGCTCCGGGGGTAGAGTTGTGAAAATGATTGTGGCTATCTCATATCGGAAAGGGGTCATTTATTGTGAACAGTATGATAAACTGGATGGGGATTACTTCTCTGCATTTGTGCGTAGAAATTTTCCGAAAATGTTTACAAAGAGCGGTAAACAAGGTTCTAAGTTATTTGTGCATGATAATTGTCCTATTTTGAATTGTGCAAACAATGTCACACTATTTGGTTATGTCACGTCGAGAATGCGTGACTTTTGCAAGATCACAATAAAACCAAAACACTTGCACTAATGTCATTTGTAGTCAATCCTAAATAGTTATAAATGGCCAACGATAAAATACAGTCAGGGGTGAAAGCATTCCATGTGTTATGTATCATTTTATGACGGTCTACCATCACAACACGGTCTACCATCACTACAGTAAGAAATATGATATGTTATCTATTTTTAAGTCATTCGCTATGGTAGACCGTGTAGACCGTCACTGCAAAATTCGAGCCTACTTAGCAAACAGTTCACTTTAGGAAATTGAAGTCCGAAAGACTTTTCAATCACCGCAACACAAACGTGGCAAAGCATTTAGAGCACTTTGGGATCTCCTTTTGAACATCCTGCTGTATCTGTACATTGAAATGAAAGATCTTCCACCTAACAGACATCATGTCCGTCTCCCGCTGATCGATAACACCGTTCCCGTGTTGCTAGCTTTTCCTCCAGCGTCTGTACTATTTTCTGTATCCGTGGTGTCCGAGTCACTGTTGCCATACTCTTTGAGAAATTCCATTGCAAACAAGTTCAGAGAGTAGCAAATAACCATGTAAGTGGCAAACTCGCGTTCGCCGCACTTTAATTTACGAACGTGTAAGTTTCACCTGTCGTAATTGCAATGCAAACACGTCCTGAAAAATGTAACTAGCTTAAAGCAATTTGCTGAAATAAGCGTGTATCACAATGTATATTCACAAAGGTCTAATTTTCAAGACTCATTTCTAAGCAACTGGTTTTCCCCTTAAAACGGCACGCGATCACAATAGAACGTGTGTTTATGTCCCTAACAAGAACGTCAACAAACGCTTATCTCCGAAATCTAATGACGGTTTTGGCGCAACCTATGCACGTAAATAAACTTGTTTGACGTTAATGCTCAGTAAATAACTTTGAATCACGTCCTTACAGACCGCACAAGCGAAAATGGCCTTATATCACTTCTTTATTTCCAAACTTAGGCATATTTTCTGACTTGCTAACTGAAAACAATGAAAATTGCGGCTATGACGTCATTCCAAAAATAACCCAAAATTACCTTTCTTCCTCTGCCATTTGTAATCCATGAAACATCCACCAATAAAACCCAATTTTGCCAAAACCCCTCACAAATAGCCAAACGTAGACCACTTCCCAAAGCGATCCATAAACTAACAGAATGCTCATACAGCGTCAAAGCGCTCAGACAACCAGTTGCAAAAATAGTGAGACACTCCAACCAAAAATCGCCCTTTACCACTTCAAATTGCTGCCGCTCATAAATCTGTGAGACATGACAGTACCCCCCTCCCTCCCCTCCATACAAAGTTGTTCCTCCAAATTTTGAGCGTCATCTTGCATTGCTAACAACATTGATAAGGGGGGGAGGGGGAATGGAAAGCACGTGATCACGGCAACTTCATTTAAGGCCAAATATGTTACAGTGTCTCAAGTCTTTTTGCAACTAGTTGTCTGAGTTAGGGGTGAACATCCAGGCCCTTTTCTCGGATGTGGAGGAACGTACAAATGATGTTGACCTAAATTTGGAAAATGCAACATCTATTTAGTACATCACTGGACATTTTAGGGTTCTAATTGGGGTGGAAGTGCGCTAAATAGGCCGTTCGAATTCGTGGCATTGTCAATTCGCTCTTTGTGACGTTACGGAGTTTCTTGTTTTCTTCCGTTGTGTAAAAGAAAATGGTTTATCGCGGACATATAGATGCACAGACGAAAGCGTATGTGAGATGTCTTCGTTTGCAAAGCGATTTAACTGTGCGT
Organism: Pavona decussata; assembly: GCF_977016875.1. Taxonomy (NCBI): domain Eukaryota; kingdom Metazoa; phylum Cnidaria; class Anthozoa; order Scleractinia; family Agariciidae; genus Pavona; species Pavona decussata. The sequence continues at coordinate 809,897 of NW_028145616.1, forward strand.
GAAATAGTACATCTCTGTGGTATATCTCGGGCGTCCGTTTATCGCTGTTTAAACACAAACACTTGCGACAAGAACAGACAGTCACGCGGGACACGCGGGAGGCCTCGTGCAATAACTGGACGAGAGGAAAGGGTTATTGAACGAAATATCAACAAGCTGCGCAAGCAAGAAGGGAATTTTTCATGCCACCGAATAAGAGCTGAATCAGGGTTACATCACGTATCTTCGTGGACAGTAAATCGTACGTTAAAGCGGATGGGATATCGCTTCATGGAGGCTCGAAAAAAAGGTATCTTAACGGACAAAGATTACAGTGAACGTCGTCAATTTGCTCGTACGGTTAAAAGGACCTACCCGGAAGACTTTTTCCAAAATGGCATTTGTTTTTACCTGGATGGGGTCAGTTTTTATCACAAAACCAATCCGTTGGACGATGCAAGAACACCTCAGGGGAAAGTTTGGCGTAAACGGAATCAAGGACTCTCGTGCACTGCCAAGGGTTCGCATGTGGGCTCCGGGGGTAGAGTTGTGAAAATGATTGTGGCTATCTCACATCGGAAAGGGGTCATTTATTGTGAACAGTATGATAAACTGGATGGGGATTACTTCTCTGCATTTGTGCGTAGAAATTTTTCCGAAAATGTTTACAAAGAGCGGTAAACAAGGTTCTAAGTTATTTGTGCATGATAATTGTCCTATTTTGAATTGTGCAAACAATGTCACACTATTTGGTTATGTCACGTCGAGAATGCGTGACTTTTGCAAGATCACAATAAAACCAAAACACTTGCACTAATGTCATTTGTAGTCAATCCTAAATAGTTATAAATGGCCAACGATAAAATACAGTCAGGGGTGAAAGCATTCCATGTGTTATGTATCATTTTATGACGGTCTACCATCACAACACGGTCTACCATCACTACAGTAAGAAATATGATATGTTATCTATTTTTAAGTCATTCGCTATGGTAGACCGTGTAGACCGTCACTGCAAAATTCGAGCCTACTTAGCAAACAGTTCACTTTAGGAAATTGAAGTCCGAAAGACTTTTCAATCACCGCAACACAAACGTGGCAAAGCATTTAGAGCACTTTGGGATCTCCTTTTGAACATCCTGCTGTATCTGTACATTGAAATGAAAGATCTTCCACCTAACAGACATCATGTCCGTCTCCCGCTGATCGATAACACCGTTCCCGTGTTGCTAGCTTTTCCTCCAGCGTCTGTACTATTTTCTGTATCCGTGGTGTCCGAGTCACTGTTGCCATACTCTTTGAGAAATTCCATTGCAAACAAGTTCAGAGAGTAGCAAATAACCATGTAAGTGGCAAACTCGCGTTCGCCGCACTTTAATTTACGAACGTGTAAGTTTCACCTGTCGTAATTGCAATGCAAACACGTCCTGAAAAATGTAACTAGCTTAAAGCAATTTGCTGAAATAAGCGTGTATCACAATGTATATTCACAAAGGTCTAATTTTCAAGACTCATTTCTAAGCAACTGGTTTTCCCCTTAAAACGGCACGCGATCACAATAGAACGTGTGTTTATGTCCCTAACAAGAACGTCAACAAACGCTTATCTCCGAAATCTAATGACGGTTTTGGCGCAACCTATGCACGTAAATAAACTTGTTTGACGTTAATGCTCAGTAAATAACTTTGAATCACGTCCTTACAGACCGCACAAGCGAAAATGGCCTTATATCACTTCTTTATTTCCAAACTTAGGCATATTTTCTGACTTGCTAACTGAAAACAATGAAAATTGCGGCTATGACGTCATTCCAAAAATAACCCAAAATTACCTTTCTTCCTCTGCCATTTGTAATCCATGAAACATCCACCAATAAAACCCAATTTTGCCAAAACCCCTCACAAATAGCCAAACGTAGACCACTTCCCAAAGCGATCCATAAACTAACAGAATGCTCATACAGCGTCAAAGCGCTCAGACAACCAGTTGCAAAAATAGTGAGACACTCCAACCAAAAATCGCCCTTTACCACTTCAAATTGCTGCCGCTCATAAATCTGTGAGACATGACAGTACCCCCCTCCCTCCCCTCCATACAAAGTTGTTCCTCCAAATTTTGAGCGTCATCTTGCATTGCTAACAACATTGATAAGGGGGGGAGGGGGAATGGAAAGCACGTGATCACGGCAACTTCATTTAAGGCCAAATATGTTACAGTGTCTCAAGTCTTTTTGCAACTAGTTGTCTGAGTTAGGGGTGAACATCCAGGCCCTTTTCTCGGATGTGGAGGAACGTACAAATGATGTTGACCTAAATTTGGAAAATGCAACATCTATTTAGTACATCACTGGACATTTTAGGGTTCTAATTGGGGTGGAAGTGCGCTAAATAGGCCGTTCGAATTCGTGGCATTGTCAATTCGCTCTTTGTGACGTTACGGAGTTTCTTGTTTTCTTCCGTTGTGTAAAAGAAAATGGTTTATCGCGGACATATAGATGCACAGACGAAAGCGTATGTGAGATGTCTTCGTTTGCAAAGCGATTTAACTGTGCGTGAAATAGTACATCTCTGTGGTATATCTCGGGCGTCCGTTTATCGCTGTTTAAACACAAACACTTGCGACAAGAACAGACAGTCACGCGGGACACGCGGGAGGCCTCGTGCAATAACTGGACGAGAGGAAAGGGTTATTGAACGAAATATCAACAAGCTGCGCAAGCAAGAAGGGAATTTTTCATGCCACCGAATAAGAGCTGAATCAGGGTTACATCACGTATCTTCGTGGACAGTAAATCGTACGTTAAAGGGGATGGGATATCGCTTCATGGAGGCTCGAAAAAAAGGTATCTTAACGGACAAAGATTACAGTGAACGTCGTCAATTTGCTCGTACGGTTAAAAGGACCTACCCGGAAGACTTTTTCCAAAATGGCATTTGTTTTTACCTGGATGGGGTCAGTTTTTATCACAAAACCAATCCGTTGGACGATGCAAGAACACCTCAGGGGAAAGTTTGGCGTAAACGGAATCAAGGACTCTCGTGCACTGCCAAGGGTTCGCATGTGGGCTCCGGGGGTAGAGTTGTGAAAATGATTGTGGCTATCTCATATCGGAAAGGGGTCATTTATTGTGAACAGTATGATAAACTGGATGGGGATTACTTCTCTGCATTTGTGCGTAGAAATTTTCCGAAAATGTTTACAAAGAGCGGTAAACAAGGTTCTAAGTTATTTGTGCATGATAATTGTCCTATTTTGAATTGTGCAAACAATGTCACACTATTTGGTTATGTCACGTCGAGAATGCGTGACTTTTGCAAGATCACAATAAAACCAAAACACTTGCACTAATGTCATTTGTAGTCAATCCTAAATAGTTATAAATGGCCAACGATAAAATACAGTCAGGGGTGAAAGCATTCCATGTGTTATGTATCATTTTATGACGGTCTACCATCACAACACGGTCTACCATCACTACAGTAAGAAATATGATATGTTATCTATTTTTAAGTCATTCGCTATGGTAGACCGTGTAGACCGTCACTGCAAAATTCGAGCCTACTTAGCAAACAGTTCACTTTAGGAAATTGAAGTCCGAAAGACTTTTCAATCACCGCAACACAAACGTGGCAAAGCATTTAGAGCACTTTGGGATCTCCTTTTGAACATCCTGCTGTATCTGTACATTGAAATGAAAGATCTTCCACCTAACAGACATCATGTCCGTCTCCCGCTGATCGATAACACCGTTCCCGTGTTGCTAGCTTTTCCTCCAGCGTCTGTACTATTTTCTGTATCCGTGGTGTCCGAGTCACTGTTGCCATACTCTTTGAGAAATTCCATTGCAAACAAGTTCAGAGAGTAGCAAATAACCATGTAAGTGGCAAACTCGCGTTCGCCGCACTTTAATTTACGAACGTGTAAGTTTCACCTGTCGTAATTGCAATGCAAACACGTCCTGAAAAATGTAACTAGCTTAAAGCAATTTGCTGAAATAAGCGTGTATCACAATGTATATTCACAAAGGTCTAATTTTCAAGACTCATTTCTAAGCAACTGGTTTTCCCCTTAAAACGGCACGCGATCACAATAGAACGTGTGTTTATGTCCCTAACAAGAACGTCAACAAACGCTTATCTCCGAAATCTAATGACGGTTTTGGCGCAACCTATGCACGTAAATAAACTTGTTTGACGTTAATGCTCAGTAAATAACTTTGAATCACGTCCTTACAGACCGCACAAGCGAAAATGGCCTTATATCACTTCTTTATTTCCAAACTTAGGCATATTTTCTGACTTGCTAACTGAAAACAATGAAAATTGCGGCTATGACGTCATTCCAAAAATAACCCAAAATTACCTTTCTTCCTCTGCCATTTGTAATCCATGAAACATCCACCAATAAAACCCAATTTTGCCAAAACCCCTCACAAATAGCCAAACGTAGACCACTTCCCAAAGCGATCCATAAACTAACAGAATGCTCATACAGCGTCAAAGCGCTCAGACAACCAGTTGCAAAAATAGTGAGACACTCCAACCAAAAATCGCCCTTTACCACTTCAAATTGCTGCCGCTCATAAATCTGTGAGACATGACAGTACCCCCCTCCCTCCCCTCCATACAAAGTTGTTCCTCCAAATTTTGAGCGTCATCTTGCATTGCTAACAACATTGATAAGGGGGGGAGGGGGAATGGAAAGCACGTGATCACGGCAACTTCATTTAAGGCCAAATATGTTACAGTGTCTCAAGTCTTTTTGCAACTAGTTGTCTGAGTTAGGGGTGAACATCCAGGCCCTTTTCTCGGATGTGGAGGAACGTACAAATGATGTTGACCTAAATTTGGAAAATGCAACATCTATTTAGTACATCACTGGACATTTTAGGGTTCTAATTGGGGTGGAAGTGCGCTAAATAGGCCGTTCGAATTCGTGGCATTGTCAATTCGCTCTTTGTGACGTTACGGAGTTTCTTGTTTTCTTCCGTTGTGTAAAAGAAAATGGTTTATCGCGGACATATAGATGCACAGACGAAAGCGTATGTGAGATGTCTTCGTTTGCAAAGCGATTTAACTGTGCGTGAAATAGTACATCTCTGTGGTATATCTCGGGCGTCCGTTTATCGCTGTTTAAACACAAACACTTGCGACAAGAACAGACAGTCACGCGGGACACGCGGGAGGCCTCGTGCAATAACTGGACGAGAGGAAAGGGTTATTGAACGAAATATCAACAAGCTGCGTAAGCAAGAAGGGAATTTTTCATGCCACCGAATAAGAGCTGAATCAGGGTTACATCACGTATCTTCGTGGACAGTAAATCGTACGTTAAAGGGGATGGGATATCGCTTCATGGAGGCTCGAAAAAAAGGTATCTTAACGGACAAAGATTACAGTGAACGTCGTCAATTTGCTCGTACGGTTAAAAGGACCTACCCGGAAGACTTTTTCCAAAATGGCATTTGTTTTTACCTGGATGGGGTCAGTTTTTATCACAAAACCAATCCGTTGGACGATGCAAGAACACCTCAGGGGAAAGTTTGGCGTAAACGGAATCAAGGACTCTCGTGCACTGCCAAGGGTTCGCATGTGGGCTCCGGGGGTAGAGTTGTGAAAATGATTGTGGCTATCTCATATCGGAAAGGGGTCATTTATTGTGAACAGTATGATAAACTGGATGGGGATTACTTCTCTGCATTTGTGCGTAGAAATTTTCCGAAAATGTTTACAAAGAGCGGTAAACAAGGTTCTAAGTTATTTGTGCATGATAATTGTCCTATTTTGAATTGTGCAAACAATGTCACACTATTTGGTTATGTCACGTCGAGAATGCGTGACTTTTGCAAGATCACAATAAAACCAAAACACTTGCACTAATGTCATTTGTAGTCAATCCTAAATAGTTATAAATGGCCAACGATAAAATACAGTCAGGGGTGAAAGCATTCCATGTGTTATGTATCATTTTATGACGGTCTACCATCACAACACGGTCTACCATCACTACAGTAAGAAATATGATATGTTATCTATTTTTAAGTCATTCGCTATGGTAGACCGTGTAGACCGTCACTGCAAAATTCGAGCCTACTTAGCAAACAGTTCACTTTAGGAAATTGAAGTCCGAAAGACTTTTCAATCACCGCAACACAAACGTGGCAAAGCATTTAGAGCACTTTGGGATCTCCTTTTGAACATCCTGCTGTATCTGTACATTGAAATGAAAGATCTTCCACCTAACAGACATCATGTCCGTCTCCCGCTGATCGATAACACCGTTCCCGTGTTGCTAGCTTTTCCTCCAGCGTCTGTACTATTTTCTGTATCCGTGGTGTCCGAGTCACTGTTGCCATACTCTTTGGGAAATTCCATTGCAAACAAGTTCAGAGAGTAGCAAATAACCATGTAAGTGGCAAACTCGCGTTCGCCGCACTTTAATTTACGAACGTGTAAGTTTCACCTGTCGTAATTGCAATGCAAACACGTCCTGAAAAATGTAACTAGCTTAAAGCAATTTGCTGAAATAAGCGTGTATCACAATGTATATTCACAAAGGTCTAATTTTCAAGACTCATTTCTAAGCAACTGGTTTTCCCCTTAAAACGGCACGCGATCACAATAGAACGTGTGTTTATGTCCCTAACAAGAACGTCAACAAACGCTTATCTCCGAAATCTAATGACGGTTTTGGCGCAACCTATGCACGTAAATAAACTTGTTTGACGTTAATGCTCAGTAAATAACTTTGAATCACGTCCTTACAGACCGCACAAGCGAAAATGGCCTTATATCACTTCTTTATTTCCAAACTTAGGCATATTTTCTGACTTGCTAACTGAAAACAATGAAAATTGCGGCTATGACGTCATTCCAAAAATAACCCAAAATTACCTTTCTTCCTCTGCCATTTGTAATCCATGAAACATCCACCAATAAAACCCAATTTTGCCAAAACCCCTCACAAATAGCCAAACGTAGACCACTTCCCAAAGCGATCCATAAACTAACAGAATGCTCATACAGCGTCAAAGCGCTCAGACAACCAGTTGCAAAAATAGTGAGACACTCCAACCAAAAATCGCCCTTTACCACTTCAAATTGCTGCCGCTCATAAATCTGTGAGACATGACAGTACCCCCCTCCCTCCCCTCCATACAAAGTTGTTCCTCCAAATTTTGAGCGTCATCTTGCATTGCTAACAACATTGATAAGGGGGGGAGGGGGAATGGAAAGCACGTGATCACGGCAACTTCATTTAAGGCCAAATATGTTACAGTGTCTCAAGTCTTTTTGCAACTAGTTGTCTGAGTTAGGGGTGAACATCCAGGCCCTTTTCTCGGATGTGGAGGAACGTACAAATGATGTTGACCTAAATTTGGAAAATGCAACATCTATTTAGTACATCACTGGACATTTTAGGGTTCTAATTGGGGTGGAAGTGCGCTAAATAGGCCGTTCGAATTCGTGGCATTGTCAATTCGCTCTTTGTGACGTTACGGAGTTTCTTGTTTTCTTCCGTTGTGTAAAAGAAAATGGTTTATCGCGGACATATAGATGCACAGACGAAAGCGTATGTGAGATGTCTTCGTTTGCAAAGCGATTTAACTGTGCGTGAAATAGTACATCTCTGTGGTATATCTCGGGCGTCCGTTTATCGCTGTTTAAACACAAACACTTGCGACAAGAACAGACAGTCACGCGGGACACGCGGGAGGCCTCGTGCAATAACTGGACGAGAGGAAAGGGTTATTGAACGAAATATCAACAAGCTGCGCAAGCAAGAAGGGAATTTTTCATGCCACCGAATAAGAGCTGAATCAGGGTTACATCACGTATCTTCGTGGACAGTAAATCGTACGTTAAAGCGGATGGGATATCGCTTCATGGAGGCTCGAAAAAAAGGTATCTTAACGGACAAAGATTACAGTGAACGTCGTCAATTTGCTCGTACGGTTAAAAGGACCTACCCGGAAGACTTTTTCCAAAATGGCATTTGTTTTTACCTGGATGGGGTCAGTTTTTATCACAAAACCAATCCGTTGGACGATGCAAGAACACCTCAGGGGAAAGTTTGGCGTAAACGGAATCAAGGACTCTCGTGCACTGCCAAGGGTTCGCATGTGGGCTCCGGGGGTAGAGTTGTGAAAATGATTGTGGCTATCTCACATCGGAAAGGGGTCATTTATTGTGAACAGTATGATAAACTGGATGGGGATTACTTCTCTGCATTTGTGCGTAGAAATTTTTCCGAAAATGTTTACAAAGAGCGGTAAACAAGGTTCTAAGTTATTTGTGCATGATAATTGTCCTATTTTGAATTGTGCAAACAATGTCACACTATTTGGTTATGTCACGTCGAGAATGCGTGACTTTTGCAAGATCACAATAAAACCAAAACACTTGCACTAATGTCATTTGTAGTCAATCCTAAATAGTTATAAATGGCCAACGATAAAATACAGTCAGGGGTGAAAGCATTCCATGTGTTATGTATCATTTTATGACGGTCTACCATCACAACACGGTCTACCATCACTACAGTAAGAAATATGATATGTTATCTATTTTTAAGTCATTCGCTATGGTAGACCGTGTAGACCGTCACTGCAAAATTCGAGCCTACTTAGCAAACAGTTCACTTTAGGAAATTGAAGTCCGAAAGACTTTTCAATCACCGCAACACAAACGTGGCAAAGCATTTAGAGCACTTTGGGATCTCCTTTTGAACATCCTGCTGTATCTGTACATTGAAATGAAAGATCTTCCACCTAACAGACATCATGTCCGTCTCCCGCTGATCGATAACACCGTTCCCGTGTTGCTAGCTTTTCCTCCAGCGTCTGTACTATTTTCTGTATCCGTGGTGTCCGAGTCACTGTTGCCATACTCTTTGAGAAATTCCATTGCAAACAAGTTCAGAGAGTAGCAAATAACCATGTAAGTGGCAAACTCGCGTTCGCCGCACTTTAATTTACGAACGTGTAAGTTTCACCTGTCGTAATTGCAATGCAAACACGTCCTGAAAAATGTAACTAGCTTAAAGCAATTTGCTGAAATAAGCGTGTATCACAATGTATATTCACAAAGGTCTAATTTTCAAGACTCATTTCTAAGCAACTGGTTTTCCCCTTAAAACGGCACGCGATCACAATAGAACGTGTGTTTATGTCCCTAACAAGAACGTCAACAAACGCTTATCTCCGAAATCTAATGACGGTTTTGGCGCAACCTATGCACGTAAATAAACTTGTTTGACGTTAATGCTCAGTAAATAACTTTGAATCACGTCCTTACAGACCGCACAAGCGAAAATGGCCTTATATCACTTCTTTATTTCCAAACTTAGGCATATTTTCTGACTTGCTAACTGAAAACAATGAAAATTGCGGCTATGACGTCATTCCAAAAATAACCCAAAATTACCTTTCTTCCTCTGCCATTTGTAATCCATGAAACATCCACCAATAAAACCCAATTTTGCCAAAACCCCTCACAAATAGCCAAACGTAGACCACTTCCCAAAGCGATCCATAAACTAACAGAATGCTCATACAGCGTCAAAGCGCTCAGACAACCAGTTGCAAAAATAGTGAGACACTCCAACCAAAAATCGCCCTTTACCACTTCAAATTGCTGCCGCTCATAAATCTGTGAGACATGACAGTACCCCCCTCCCTCCCCTCCATACAAAGTTGTTCCTCCAAATTTTGAGCGTCATCTTGCATTGCTAACAACATTGATAAGGGGGGGAGGGGGAATGGAAAGCACGTGATCACGGCAACTTCATTTAAGGCCAAATATGTTACAGTGTCTCAAGTCTTTTTGCAACTAGTTGTCTGAGTTAGGGGTGAACATCCAGGCCCTTTTCTCGGATGTGGAGGAACGTACAAATGATGTTGACCTAAATTTGGAAAATGCAACATCTATTTAGTACATCACTGGACATTTTAGGGTTCTAATTGGGGTGGAAGTGCGCTAAATAGGCCGTTCGAATTCGTGGCATTGTCAATTCGCTCTTTGTGACGTTACGGAGTTTCTTGTTTTCTTCCGTTGTGTAAAAGAAAATGGTTTATCGCGGACATATAGATGCACAGACGAAAGCGTATGTGAGATGTCTTCGTTTGCAAAGCGATTTAACTGTGCGTGAAATAGTACATCTCTGTGGTATATCTCGGGCGTCCGTTTATCGCTGTTTAAACACAAACACTTGCGACAAGAACAGACAGTCACGCGGGACACGCGGGAGGCCTCGTGCAATAAATGGACGAGAGGAAAGGGTTATTGAACGAAATATCAACAAGCTGCGCAAGCAAGAAGGGAATTTTTCATGCCACCGAATAAGAGCTGAATCAGGGTTACATCACGTATCTTCGTGGACAGTAAATCGTACGTTAAAGGGGATGGGATATCGCTTCACGGAGGCTCGAAAAAAAGGTATCTTAACGGACAAAGATTACAGTGAACGTCGTCAATTTGCTCGTACGGTTAAAAGGACCTACCCGGAAGACTTTTTCCAAAATGGCATTTGTTTTTACCTGGATGGGGTCAGTTTTTATCACAAAACCAATCCGTTGGACGATGCAAGAACACCTCAGGGGAAAGTTTGGCGTAAACGGAATCAAGGACTCTCGTGCACTGCCAAGGGTTCGCATGTGGGCTCCGGGGGTAGAGTTGTGAAAATGATTGTGGCTATCTCATATCGGAAAGGGGTCATTTATTGTGAACAGTATGATAAACTGGATGGGGATTACTTCTCTGCATTTGTGCGTAGAAATTTTCCGAAAATGTTTACAAAGAGCGGTAAACAAGGTTCTAAGTTATTTGTGCATGATAATTGTCCTATTTTGAATTGTGCAAACAATGTCACACTATTTGGTTATGTCACGTCGAGAATGCGTGACTTTTGCAAGATCACAATAAAACCAAAACACTTGCACTAATGTCATTTGTAGTCAATCCTAAATAGTTATAAATGGCCAACGATAAAATACAGTCAGGGGTGAAAGCATTCCATGTGTTATGTATCATTTTATGACGGTCTACCATCACAACACGGTCTACCATCACTACAGTAAGAAATATGATATGTTATCTATTTTTAAGTCATTCGCTATGGTAGACCGTGTAGACCGTCACTGCAAAATTCGAGCCTACTTAGCAAACAGTTCACTTTAGGAAATTGAAGTCCGAAAGACTTTTCAATCACCGCAACACAAACGTGGCAAAGCATTTAGAGCACTTTGGGATCTCCTTTTGAACATCCTGCTGTATCTGTACATTGAAATGAAAGATCTTCCACCTAACAGACATCATGTCCGTCTCCCGCTGATCGATAACACCGTTCCCGTGTTGCTAGCTTTTCCTCCAGCGTCTGTACTATTTTCTGTATCCGTGGTGTCCGAGTCACTGTTGCCATACTCTTTGAGAAATTCCATTGCAAACAAGTTCAGAGAGTAGCAAATAACCATGTAAGTGGCAAACTCGCGTTCGCCGCACTTTAATTTACGAACGTGTAAGTTTCACCTGTCGTAATTGCAATGCAAACACGTCCTGAAAAATGTAACTAGCTTAAAGCAATTTGCTGAAATAAGCGTGTATCACAATGTATATTCACAAAGGTCTAATTTTCAAGACTCATTTCTAAGCAACTGGTTTTCCCCTTAAAACGGCACGCGATCACAATAGAACGTGTGTTTATGTCCCTAACAAGAACGTCAACAAACGCTTATCTCCGAAATCTAATGACGGTTTTGGCGCAACCTATGCACGTAAATAAACTTGTTTGACGTTAATGCTCAGTAAATAACTTTGAATCACGTCCTTACAGACCGCACAAGCGAAAATGGCCTTATATCACTTCTTTATTTCCAAACTTAGGCATATTTTCTGACTTGCTAACTGAAAACAATGAAAATTGCGGCTATGACGTCATTCCAAAAATAACCCAAAATTACCTTTCTTCCTCTGCCATTTGTAATCCATGAAACATCCACCAATAAAACCCAATTTTGCCAAAACCCCTCACAAATAGCCAAACGTAGACCACTTCCCAAAGCGATCCATAAACTAACAGAATGCTCATACAGCGTCAAAGCGCTCAGACAACCAGTTGCAAAAATAGTGAGACACTCCAACCAAAAATCGCCCTTTACCACTTCAAATTGCTGCCGCTCATAAATCTGTGAGACATGACAGTACCCCCCTCCCTCCCCTCCATACAAAGTTGTTCCTCCAAATTTTGAGCGTCATCTTGCATTGCTAACAACATTGATAAGGGGGGGAGGGGGAATGGAAAGCACGTGATCACGGCAACTTCATTTAAGGCCAAATATGTTACAGTGTCTCAAGTCTTTTTGCAACTAGTTGTCTGAGTTAGGGGTGAACATCCAGGCCCTTTTCTCGGATGTGGAGGAACGTACAAATGATGTTGACCTAAATTTGGAAAATGCAACATCTATTTAGTACATCACTGGACATTTTAGGGTTCTAATTGGGGTGGAAGTGCGCTAAATAGGCCGTTCGAATTCGTGGCATTATCAATTCGCTCTTTGTGACGTTACGGAGTTTCTTGTTTTCTTCCGTTGTGTAAAAGAAAATGGTTTATCGCGGACATATAGATGCACAGACGAAAGCGTATGTGAGATGTCTTCGTTTGCAAAGCGATTTAACTGTGCGTGAAATAGTACATCTCTGTGGTATATCTCGGGCGTCCGTTTATCGCTGTTTAAACACAAACACTTGCGACAAGAACAGACAGTCACGCGGGACACGCGGGAGGCCTCGTGCAATAACTGGACGAGAGGAAAGGGTTATTGAACGAAATATCAACAAGCTGCGCAAGCAAGAAGGGAATTTTTCATGCCACCGAATAAGAGCTGAATCAGGGTTACATCACGTATCTTCGTGGACAGTAAATCGTACGTTAAAGCGGATGGGATATCGCTTCATGGAGGCTCGAAAAAAAGGTATCTTAACGGACAAAGATTACAGTGAACGTCGTCAATTTGCTCGTACGGTTAAAAGGACCTACCCGGAAGACTTTTTCCAAAATGGCATTTGTTTTTACCTGGATGGGGTCAGTTTTTATCACAAAACCAATCCGTTGGACGATGCAAGAACACCTCAGGGGAAAGTTTGGCGTAAACGGAATCAAGGACTCTCGTGCACTGCCAAGGGTTCGCATGTGGGCTCCGGGGGTAGAGTTGTGAAAATGATTGTGGCTATCTCATATCGGAAAGGGGTCATTTATTGTGAACAGTATGATAAACTGGATGGGGATTACTTCTCTGCATTTGTGCGTAGAAATTTTCCGAAAATGTTTACAAAGAGCGGTAAACAAGGTTCTAAGTTATTTGTGCATGATAATTGTCCTATTTTGAATTGTGCAAACAATGTCACACTATTTGGTTATGTCACGTCGAGAATGCGTGACTTTTGCAAGATCACAATAAAACCAAAACACTTGCACTAATGTCATTTGTAGTCAATCCTAAATAGTTATAAATGGCCAACGATAAAATACAGTCAGGGGTGAAAGCATTCCATGTGTTATGTATCATTTTATGACGGTCTACCATCACAACACGGTCTACCATCACTACAGTAAGAAATATGATATGTTATCTATTTTTAAGTCATTCGCTATGGTAGACCGTGTAGACCGTCACTGCAAAATTCGAGCCTACTTAGCAAACAGTTCACTTTAGGAAATTGAAGTCCGAAAGACTTTTCAATCACCGCAACACAAACGTGGCAAAGCATTTAGAGCACTTTGGGATCTCCTTTTGAACATCCTGCTGTATCTGTACATTGAAATGAAAGATCTTCCACCTAACAGACATCATGTCCGTCTCCCGCTGATCGATAACACCGTTCCCGTGTTGCTAGCTTTTCCTCCAGCGTCTGTACTATTTTCTGTATCCGTGGTGTCCGAGTCACTGTTGCCATACTCTTTGAGAAATTCCATTGCAAACAAGTTCAGAGAGTAGCAAATAACCATGTAAGTGGCAAACTCGCGTTCGCCGCACTTTAATTTACGAACGTGTAAGTTTCACCTGTCGTAATTGCAATGCAAACACGTCCTGAAAAATGTAACTAGCTTAAAGCAATTTGCTGAAATAAGCGTGTATCACAATGTATATTCACAAAGGTCTAATTTTCAAGACTCATTTCTAAGCAACTGGTTTTCCCCTTAAAACGGCACGCGATCACAATAGAACGTGTGTTTATGTCCCTAACAAGAACGTCAACAAACGCTTATCTCCGAAATCTAATGACGGTTTTGGCGCAACCTATGCACGTAAATTAACTTGTTTGACGTTAATGCTCAGTGAATAACTTTGAATCACGTCCTTACAGACCGCACAAGCGAAAATGGCCTTATATCACTTCTTTATTTCCAAACTTAGGCATATTTTCTGACTTGCTAACTGAAAACAATGAAAATTGCGGCTATGACGTCATTCCAAAAATAACCCAAAATTACCTTTCTTCCTCTGCCATTTGTAATCCATGAAACATCCACCAATAAAACCCAATTTTGCCAAAACCTCTCACAAATAGCCAAACGTAGACCACTTCCCAAAGCGATCCATAAACTAACAGAATGCTCATACAGCGTCAAAGCGCTCAGACAACCAGTTGCAAAAATAGTGAGACACTCCAACCAAAAATCGCCCTTTACCACTTCAAATTGCTGCCGCTCATAAATCTGTGAGACATGACAGTACCCCCCTCCCTCCCCTCCATACAAAGTTGTTCCTCCAAATTTTGAGCGTCATCTTGCATTGCTAACAACATTGATAAGGGGGGGAGGGGGAATGGAAAGCACGTGATCACGGCAACTTCATTTAAGGCCAAATATGTTACAGTGTCTCAAGTCTTTTTGCAACTAGTTGTCTGAGTTAGGGGTGAACATCCAGGCCCTTTTCTCGGATGTGGAGGAACGTACAAATGATGTTGACCTAAATTTGGAAAATGCAACATCTATTTAGTACATCACTGGACATTTTAGGGTTCTAATTGGGGTGGAAGTGCGCTAAATAGGCCGTTCGAATTCGTGGCATTATCAATTCGCTCTTTGTGACGTTACGGAGTTTCTTGTTTTCTTCCGTTGTGTAAAAGAAAATGGTTTATCGCGGACATATAGATGCACAGACGAAAGCGTATGTGAGATGTCTTCGTTTGCAAAGCGATTTAACTGTGCGTGAAATAGTACATCTCTGTGGTATATCTCGGGCGTCCGTTTATCGCTGTTTAAACACAAACACTTGCGACAAGAACAGACAGTCACGCGGGACACGCGGGAGGCCTCGTGCAATAACTGGACGAGAGGAAAGGGTTATTGAACGAAATATCAACAAGCTGCGCAAGCAAGAAGGGAATTTTTCATGCCACCGAATAAGAGCTGAATCAGGGTTACATCACGTATCTTCGTGGACAGTAAATCGTACGTTAAAGCGGATGGGATATCGCTTCATGGAGGCTCGAAAAAAAGGTATCTTAACGGACGAAGATTACAGTGAACGTCGTCAATTTGCTCGTACGGTTAAAAGGACCTACCCGGAAGACTTTTTCCAAAATGGCATTTGTTTTTACCTGGATGGGGTCAGTTTTTATCACAAAACCAATCCGTTGGACGATGCAAGAACACCTCAGGGGAAAGTTTGGCGTAAACGGAATCAAGGACTCTCGTGCACTGCCAAGGGTTCGCATGTGGGCTCCGGGGGTAGAGTTGTGAAAATGATTGTGGCTATCTCATATCGGAAAGGGGTCATTTATTGTGAACAGTATGATAAACTGGATGGGGATTACTTCTCTGCATTTGTGCGTAGAAATTTTCCGAAAATGTTTACAAAGAGCGGTAAACAAGGTTCTAAGTTATTTGTGCATGATAATTGTCCTATTTTGAATTGTGCAAACAATGTCACACTATTTGGTTATGTCACGTCGAGAATGCGTGACTTTTGCAAGATCACAATAAAACCAAAACACTTGCACTAATGTCATTTGTAGTCAATCCTAAATAGTTATAAATGGCCAACGATAAAATACAGTCAGGGGTGAAAGCATTCCATGTGTTATGTATCATTTTATGACGGTCTACCATCACAACACGGTCTACCATCACTACAGTAAGAAATATGATATGTTATCTATTTTTAAGTCATTCGCTATGGTAGACCGTGTAGACCGTCACTGCAAAATTCGAGCCTACTTAGCAAACAGTTCACTTTAGGAAATTGAAGTCCGAAAGACTTTTCAATCACCGCAACACAAACGTGGCAAAGCATTTAGAGCACTTTGGGATCTCCTTTTGAACATCCTGCTGTATCTGTACATTGAAATGAAAGATCTTCCACCTAACAGACATCATGTCCGTCTCCCGCTGATCGATAACACCGTTCCCGTGTTGCTAGCTTTTCCTCCAGCGTCTGTACTATTTTCTGTATCCGTGGTGTCCGAGTCACTGTTGCCATACTCTTTGAGAAATTCCATTGCAAACAAGTTCAGAGAGTAGCAAATAACCATGTAAGTGGCAAACTCGCGTTCGCCGCACTTTAATTTACGAACGTGTAAGTTTCACCTGTCGTAATTGCAATGCAAACACGTCCTGAAAAATGTAACTAGCTTAAAGCAATTTGCTGAAATAAGCGTGTATCACAATGTATATTCACAAAGGTCTAATTTTCAAGACTCATTTCTAAGCAACTGGTTTTCCCCTTAAAACGGCACGCGATCACAATAGAACGTGTGTTTATGTCCCTAACAAGAACGTCAACAAACGCTTATCTCCGAAATCTAATGACGGTTTTGGCGCAACCTATGCACGTAAATAAACTTGTTTGACGTTAATGCTCAGTGAATAACTTTGAATCACGTCCTTACAGACCGCACAAGCGAAAATGGCCTTATATCACTTCTTTATTTCCAAACTTAGGCATATTTTCTGACTTGCTAACTGAAAACAATGAAAATTGCGGCTATGACGTCATTCCAAAAATAACCCAAAATTACCTTTCTTCCTCTGCCATTTGTAATCCATGAAACATCCACCAATAAAACCCAATTTTGCCAAAACCTCTCACAAATAGCCAAACGTAGACCACTTCCCAAAGCGATCCATAAACTAACAGAATGCTCATACAGCGTCAAAGCGCTCAGACAACCAGTTGCAAAAATAGTGAGACACTCCAACCAAAAATCGCCCTTTACCACTTCAAATTGCTGCCGCTCATAAATCTGTGAGACATGACAGTACCCCCCTCCCTCCCCTCCATACAAAGTTGTTCCTCCAAATTTTGAGCGTCATCTTGCATTGCTAACAACATTGATAAGGGGGGGAGGGGGAATGGAAAGCACGTGATCACGGCAACTTCATTTAAGGCCAAATATGTTACAGTGTCTCAAGTCTTTTTGCAACTAGTTGTCTGAGTTAGGGGTGAACATCCAGGCCCTTTTCTCGGATGTGGAGGAACGTACAAATGATGTTGACCTAAATTTGGAAAATGCAACATCTATTTAGTACATCACTGGACATTTTAGGGTTCTAATTGGGGTGGAAGTGCGCTAAATAGGCCGTTCGAATTCGTGGCATTGTCAATTCGCTCTTTGTGACGTTACGGAGTTTCTTGTTTTCTTCCGTTGTGTAAAAGAAAATGGTTTATCGCGGACATATAGATGCACAGACGAAAGCGTATGTGAGATGTCTTCGTTTGCAAAGCGATTTAACTGTGCGTGAAATAGTACATCTCTGTGGTATATCTCGGGCGTCCGTTTATCGCTGTTTAAACACAAACACTTGCGACAAGAACAGACAGTCACGCGGGACACGCGGGAGGCCTCGTGCAATAACTGGACGAGAGGAAAGGGTTATTGAACGAAATATCAACAAGCTGCGCAAGCAAGAAGGGAATTTTTCATGCCACCGAATAAGAGCTGAATCAGGGTTACATCACGTATCTTCGTGGACAGTAAATCGTACGTTAAAGCGGATGGGATATCGCTTCATGGAGGCTCGAAAAAAAGGTATCTTAACGGACAAAGATTACAGTGAACGTCGTCAATTTGCTCGTACGGTTAAAAGGACCTACCCGGAAGACTTTTTCCAAAATGGCATTTGTTTTTACCTGGATGGGGTCAGTTTTTATCACAAAACCAATCCGTTGGACGATGCAAGAACACCTCAGGGGAAAGTTTGGCGTAAACGGAATCAAGGACTCTCGTGCACTGCCAAGGGTTCGCATGTGGGCTCCGGGGGTAGAGTTGTGAAAATGATTGTGGCTATCTCATATCGGAAAGGGGTCATTTATTGTGAACAGTATGATAAACTGGATGGGGATTACTTCTCTGCATTTGTGCGTAGAAATTTTCCGAAAATGTTTACAAAGAGCGGTAAACAAGGTTCTAAGTTATTTGTGCATGATAATTGTCCTATTTTGAATTGTGCAAACAATGTCACACTATTTGGTTATGTCACGTCGAGAATGCGTGACTTTTGCAAGATCACAATAAAACCAAAACACTTGCACTAATGTCATTTGTAGTCAATCCTAAATAGTTATAAATGGCCAACGATAAAATACAGTCAGGGGTGAAAGCATTCCATGTGTTATGTATCATTTTATGACGGTCTACCATCACAACACGGTCTACCATCACTACAGTAAGAAATATGATATGTTATCTATTTTTAAGTCATTCGCTATGGTAGACCGTGTAGACCGTCACTGCAAAATTCGAGCCTACTTAGCAAACAGTTCACTTTAGGAAATTGAAGTCCGAAAGACTTTTCAATCACCGCAACACAAACGTGGCAAAGCATTTAGAGCACTTTGGGATCTCCTTTTGAACATCCTGCTGTATCTGTACATTGAAATGAAAGATCTTCCACCTAACAGACATCATGTCCGTCTCCCGCTGATCGATAACACCGTTCCCGTGTTGCTAGCTTTTCCTCCAGCGTCTGTACTATTTTCTGTATCCGTGGTGTCCGAGTCACTGTTGCCATACTCTTTGAGAAATTCCATTGCAAACAAGTTCAGAGAGTAGCAAATAACCATGTAAGTGGCAAACTCGCGTTCGCCGCACTTTAATTTACGAACGTGTAAGTTTCACCTGTCGTAATTGCAATGCAAACACGTCCTGAAAAATGTAACTAGCTTAAAGCAATTTGCTGAAATAAGCGTGTATCACAATGTATATTCACAAAGGTCTAATTTTCAAGACTCATTTCTAAGCAACTGGTTTTCCCCTTAAAACGGCACGCGATCACAATAGAACGTGTGTTTATGTCCCTAACAAGAACGTCAACAAACGCTTATCTCCGAAATCTAATGACGGTTTTGGCGCAACCTATGCGCGTAAATAAACTTGTTTGACGTTAATGCTCAGTAAATAACTTTGAATCACGTCCTTACAGACCGCACAAGCGAAAATGGCCTTATATCACTTCTTTATTTCCAAACTTAGGCATATTTTCTGACTTGCTAACTGAAAACAATGAGAATTGCGGCTATGACGTCATTCCAAAAATAACCCAAAATTACCTTTCTTCCTCTGCCATTTGTAATCCATGAAACATCCACCAATAAAACCCAATTTTGCCAAAACCCCTCACAAATAGCCAAACGTAGACCACTTCCCAAAGCGATCCATAAACTAACAGAATGCTCATACAGCGTCAAAGCGCTCAGACAACCAGTTGCAAAAATAGTGAGACACTCCAACCAAAAATCGCCCTTTACCACTTCAAATTGCTGCCGCTCATAAATCTGTGAGACATGACAGTACCCCCCTCCCTCCCCTCCATACAAAGTTGTTCCTCCAAATTTTGAGCGTCATCTTGCATTGCTAACAACATTGATAAGGGGGGGAGGGGGAATGGAAAGCACGTGATCACGGCAACTTCATTTAAGGCCAAATATGTTACAGTGTCTCAAGTCTTTTTGCAACTAGTTGTCTGAGTTAGGGGTGAACATCCAGGCCCTTTTCTCGGATGTGGAGGAACGTACAAATGATGTTGACCTAAATTTGGAAAATGCAACATCTATTTAGTACATCACTGGACATTTTAGGGTTCTAATTGGGGTGGAAGTGCGCTAAATAGGCCGTTCGAATTCGTGGCATTGTCAATTCGCTCTTTGTGACGTTACGGAGTTTCTTGTTTTCTTCCGTTGTGTAAAAGAAAATGGTTTATCGCGGACATATAGATGCACAGACGAAAGCGTATGTGAGATGTCTTCGTTTGCAAAGCGATTTAACTGTGCGTGAAATAGTACATCTCTGTGGTATATCTCGGGCGTCCGTTTATCGCTGTTTAAACACAAACACTTGCGACAAGAACAGACAGTCACGCGGGACACGCGGGAGGCCTCGTGCAATAACTGGACGAGAGGAAAGGGTTATTGAACGAAATATCAACAAGCTGCGCAAGCAAGAAGGGAATTTTTCATGCCACCGAATAAGAGCTGAATCAGGGTTACATCACGTATCTTCGTGGACAGTAAATCGTACGTTAAAGCGGATGGGATATCGCTTCATGGAGGCTCGAAAAAAAGGTATCTTAACGGACAAAGATTACAGTGAACGTCGTCAATTTGCTCGTACGGTTAAAAGGACCTACCCGGAAGACTTTTTCCAAAATGGCATTTGTTTTTACCTGGATGGGGTCAGTTTTTATCACAAAACCAATCCGTTGGACGATGCAAGAACACCTCAGGGGAAAGTTTGGCGTAAACGGAATCAAGGACTCTCGTGCACTGCCAAGGGTTCGCATGTGGGCTCCGGGGGTAGAGTTGTGAAAATGATTGTGGCTATCTCATATCGGAAAGGGGTCATTTATTGTGAACAGTATGATAAACTGGATGGGGATTACTTCTCTGCATTTGTGCGTAGAAATTTTCCGAAAATGTTTACAAAGAGCGGTAAACAAGGTTCTAAGTTATTTGTGCATGATAATTGTCCTATTTTGAATTGTGCAAACAATGTCACACTATTTGGTTATGTCACGTCGAGAATGCGTGACTTTTGCAAGATCACAATAAAACCAAAACACTTGCACTAATGTCATTTGTAGTCAATCCTAAATAGTTATAAATGGCCAACGATAAAATACAGTCAGGGGTGAAAGCATTCCATGTGTTATGTATCATTTTATGACGGTCTACCATCACAACACGGTCTACCATCACTACAGTAAGAAATATGATATGTTATCTATTTTTAAGTCATTCGCTATGGTAGACCGTGTAGACCGTCACTGCAAAATTCGAGCCTACTTAGCAAACAGTTCACTTTAGGAAATTGAAGTCCGAAAGACTTTTCAATCACCGCAACACAAACGTGGCAAAGCATTTAGAGCACTTTGGGATCTCCTTTTGAACATCCTGCTGTATCTGTACATTGAAATGAAAGATCTTCCACCTAACAGACATCATGTCCGTCTCCCGCTGATCGATAACACCGTTCCCGTGTTGCTAGCTTTTCCTCCAGCGTCTGTACTATTTTCTGTATCCGTGGTGTCCGAGTCACTGTTGCCATACTCTTTGAGAAATTCCATTGCAAACAAGTTCAGAGAGTAGCAAATAACCATGTAAGTGGCAAACTCGCGTTCGCCGCACTTTAATTTACGAACGTGTAAGTTTCACCTGTCGTAATTGCAATGCAAACACGTCCTGAAAAATGTAACTAGCTTAAAGCAATTTGCTGAAATAAGCGTGTATCACAATGTATATTCACAAAGGTCTAATTTTCAAGACTCATTTCTAAGCAACTGGTTTTCCCCTTAAAACGGCACGCGATCACAATAGAACGTGTGTTTATGTCCCTAACAAGAACGTCAACAAACGCTTATCTCCGAAATCTAATGACGGTTTTGGCGCAACCTATGCGCGTAAATAAACTTGTTTGACGTTAATGCTCAGTAAATAACTTTGAATCACGTCCTTACAGACCGCACAAGCGAAAATGGCCTTATATCACTTCTTTATTTCCAAACTTAGGCATATTTTCTGACTTGCTAACTGAAAACAATAAAAATTGCGGCTATGACGTCATTCCAAAAATAACCCAAAATTACCTTTCTCCCTCTGCCATTTGTAATCCATGAAACATCCACCAATAAAACCCAATTTTGCCAAAACCTCTCACAAATAGCCAAACGTAGACCACTTCCCAAAGCGATCCATAAACTAACAGAATGCTCATACAGCGTCAAAGCGCTCAGACAACCAGTTGCAAAAATAGTGAGACACTCCAACCAAAAATCGCCCTTTACCACTTCAAATTGCTGCCACTCATAAATCTGTGAGACATGAGAGTACCCCCCTCCCTCCCCTCCATACAAAGTTGTTCCTCGAAATTTTGAGCGTCATCTTGCATTGCTAACAACATTGATAAGGGGGGGAGAGGGATTGGAAAGCACGTGATCACGGCAACCTCATTTAAGGCCAAATATGTTACAGTGTCTCAAGTCTTTTTGCAACTAGTTGTAGCAACACGGGAACGGTGTTATCGATCAGCGGGAGACGGACATGATGTCT
>NW_028145617.1:0-5000 GCF_977016875.1 Pavona decussata
CACTCCTCCATAACTTCGATACTATGTAAGCTATGATGACTAGACTTGGGGGATTGATATTACATTGAAAGATGTTTCCTTTGACGTCCACAACTGGAAGTGAAGACGTCATATGACATGGTAATGGCGTCATGATTGCCAAATGGCGGTCATCTTGGATCCGCCTTTTTTGAAGCACTGAAATTAAGCGAAAAGTAATTAGCACGATCAAAGCAGCACAAATATGAGCTAAAAACACACAATTTACAATAAGAAAAGTATTTTTTTTTCTTTCATTTTAAAATGAGATTTTTTCTTTTCTGAAAAAAACTGCCGGTCAATTTATTGGGTACCATGATAACATCAAAATCAATGACCATTAAATGACTGCAAAAAAATTTTCCCAGATATATTTCTGAAAAGGTACTAAAGTTTTATGGCGTTTACGCAAATGTTAAAAGAAGAGAAGAAAAGAAATAGTCAGGTTCAAAGTCGCCGCGGGCAGAATCCAAGTTCTTGCTTCGGACGCACCGTTTGCATTTTTTATCAATCTTTTGTCGTGTGATGGGATAAAGCTTTTCAGGGCGGGTGAATCAGTTGATTTATGACCAACATTTGTTTTAACGAATTAAGGCCGTACCTTTCTATTAATTACATGTCTATAACGATCATTTTCCTCGTCTTGTGCGCTAAGAAAAAGGTAAATTCTTTGTTTGTTTTTCGTACGGGTAAGCGGATTTACTCCAGCTAGGGTTGAGTGTTTCATTAAGTGCCTTGAACAGCTCAATGGTTTTTAAAAAAATTTGTCCTGTAATGGCAATGAATCCTCTTAGAATTAAGGATTAACTCTCACTTGTATTTAATCCTGACTTTACACGGCCTCGACCAATTAAATATACCTTTTTTGCTTTCTGTCATGCGCAATTTGTTGACATTTATGTTGTCCTACAAACGACATTTCAATTATATTAATGAGACGAATAAATCGTTCGGCTTGAAAGCAGATTAGATGTAAAAGGTCTTGAACTCATTTTCTCTCAAACAAATACTGAAACATAAAAACAGGACAAAACAAAAGCTATATTAGAAAGACATTTTAAATAAGTTGTGTATCGTTTCTGAGGAAGTACAATATATTTAAAATTTTTCAGTTATATAAACAACCTAGGGAGGGTAATCTTTGGGAAACCATTAAAAAGATGTTTTCGAACAACAGCAATAATACCACATTTGGTCAACTGGCAATGTGTATATTGTTAAAGAAACTTCTAATTTAAAAGAACGTGACGGCAATTAATATTTAGTTATTTAGTTCAATTTAAATAGAATTGAATTTTATGAAGGGGAGAGTGTTATTTTTTAATAAATTTGTAGAAAAGTTTAACAACACATTTTAATGAATGACATTTAAAACTGAACGTATCGTCATATGTCACCCAGCTATTTATGGGGTAAATTAGTGAATTTACACGATAGTGCTGTTTCTTTATCCAGTCCCACGCAAGGGGTGTTAAAGGCAGCTTTTTCTTCACGGATTTTCTGTTTAAGACAGCGTTGAAAAAAAACAAAACAAGAGACCAGCTGTTAGACATTTTTTTTTTCTCTTTAAGCAACGTGTCCCATATTGCAGTTATCCAAGCAGAAGAAGCCTGATTTAGGATTGTTTGATTGTCGGTTGGAAAACGAAAAAGATAGCAAGCAAGGAATAACACACTTGAGTGTAAAACATAGCACTGGGGGGAGTTGAAAAGGGTACCAGATAGCCCTTATTACTTAACGTGTGACAGTGTCAGCGAACAGGAAAAAGATGAAACATGTTTCACTAGGCTGTCATATCGAAAAAAGGGACTGTCTCTAGACAAAGTGATCTATCCGCGGCCACTGTAAAATAATTTTTCCATTTCCGTCTCATTACTTTTCTTAATTAGCAAATTTATTTCCGTTGCAGTTATGACTATTTGAAGATTACTACTGACAAGAAAGAGTCTCTCGGCGTGTACTGTGGTGAGATGACTGGAAAGTCTGTTTCTGTATCTGGAGACCAAGCAATAATAACATTCTTCTCAGATTACATTTTTGTAGGGAGAGGCCGATTTCGGTTATCCTTCACCACTGGTTCACCTGGTAAGAACATATTAGCTGAAGACACCAAAGACATTAAAATTATAACAAATAATAATAAATAAACCGGCAGGAAAGATCATGTTATCACTGTTAATGTTACAACAGCAAAAAGTCGCATGGAAAATACCGTCTAAGAAACAGCTGGGAAGCTGCTTCAGAACTTGCGGAGAATTAACGCGAAATATATGGGGCTAGACAGAAATTCACTCCTAACAACTAAGCAACAACCAGATTTTTGCCCAGGGCTATGGAAATCTTTAGCGGCTATAGTTTATTTGACCTTCTGTAAGTCTAGTTGCTACATCTAGAATTCTTTTTACACTCAGACCACTTCCTTCCTTGCTCAATCATCTTTCAATTTATTGTCAATGTTAAGTCATTTATGAGGACTGTTTGCACTGTTCAGTGATTTATCGTCCTTGTTTTAGCCTCACCAAAGGTTGTGTCCATAGCACCTGTTGTGCGATTGCATCCACACGTCGCACTCGTGTGTACGGCTAACGGAACTCTTCCCATATACATGGCGGTGATAAGAAACTCAACAACTCTGGTAAATACAACAAATACTGCACGCATCCAGATAAAGGAGGAGGGAAACTACACATGCCGAGCAAGAAGCAACTATGGAAACGACGAGAGAAAGTTCATGGTAGTTCTTGACGGTGAGTCATCAATATTGATTTATGCTGCTGATCTCATTTTTAAGTGAATAATCTATGAAAAGTAAAATAGATTACTAACTATTTTAGATGTTCATGGTTTTTCCGGGGTTTTTGGCCAATGGTGCTGATACGAAGGCGACCCCCTTCACTCGAAAAAGAATTGTAATCCTCAAATCTCATCTAGAACGCGATTGTTTCACAGGAGGAAAATACCAATCATATTAAAGTTACGGTGCTATGGGTGAAGTAAAAATCCTCCCCTGATAGTAAATTATCGTGATAAAACTTCTATCCTCTCTATCCAGAGATAATGCCATCATCTTTTGTAAGAGGTTCCAATTCCATGCGTCTTTTCAACCAAGGGAAACAACAGCTCATACTGACAAAACATGCAATTGTTGTGGGCAAACGGGTTCCTCTAGAAATTACTTTATTGTGCTATTTGTGACAGGACTAACACGAGCTCGTAGCAAGTCTCATGCTGTGATGGCTCCACTGATGAGGTAGCTGCGTCGCGATTGGTTGAGAAAAACGAACTTCTAAGAACTCACCTCCCCAGTTCGGTTCGTAAGGTCTCTTTTCCTGGTGGATAAAACAAAAAAAACCTTCCCACCTCGTACCTTACTTCATCATATACCGGGGCGTAACCCTATTTGTGCGAGGCTTTTTTTCGTTTTCCTGGACTGGGAAGCGGAGAGGGCGATTCCACCTTCCCCCCTCCATAAATTTGTAAGTATAAAAGATATGACAGGAAGACTCGGAGGACAGATAGTACGTCTAAAGATGTTTCCTTTGGGGTTCGTGAAGTTTAGACGTCACATGGCGTGGTAATTACGCATGATTGCCAAATGGAGGCAATCTTGGATCTACCATCTTGAATTTGTGCATTTTCCTAAAAATTTAAGAAAGCACCGAAATTGAACGAAAGTTTTCAAAAGCAATAAAGGAACCCTAACATGAGCTAAAACACAAAAGTTACGGTAAGAAAAGTGATTTTTTTTTATTTTTTTTTTTATTTGAAAAGTTCGGGGGACGGGGTAGAATATTGTACCCGCACCGACTTTGAACCTGAATAATTTTAAAATATTTGAACAAAATCCCTGAAACTTTCACGAATGATGTGGTCGATTAATGTTCACAGAACGTAAAATTAAATGTAAGGCTGATCGAACAGCTTAAATAATTTTATTGCCCAATATTTCGGTTAGACAATACTAACCTGTTTCAGGGGCTGCAAAAGCAAAAAGCTTCTTCAGCCCCTGACGAAGGCTAGTATTGTCCAACCGAAATATTGGGCAATAATATTATTTTAGCTGTCCGATCAGCCTTGCATTTAATTTTACATTTTATTCAACATTGCTGAGGCAGAATCCGCCCTAGAAGACAAAAAGAAATGACCGGTCTAGTTGCAAATTTCAATACAAACCTGAAATTTCCCTGCTACGTATTAACATTTGATAAGTTTTACTTTTCACTGTTGTTAACGACTAACGGCGACTGATTCTACTGATACTGTAGCTAGAAATGTTTCTCAATCATACGTGAATAAAACTCTTGCGGAATAGAAAAACATCTATGTATAAATACAACAATGGACAAAGTACGAACCTGACGAATCCGGACACCTAGGAAAAATTGTCACAAGGTCATCATGTGCATGTATTAAAAGGAATGTGAATTAAGGACTTTGTCTCCTAATACCCAGGTATTTTGCACAGGATATGACTATGTGAGATTAGCAGATCTTAGTAAGTGTTATTGACAGTCTAGTTGTCGGAGACTCTGTGGTTCCTTCTAGCTGTGAAGCGATAAAGAATCTTGGTGCATGGTTTGACAGCCATTTTACCATGAATACCCACATATTGAAGATCTGCAAAGCTGGTTTCTACTATCTCCACAATATTAGCCGCATTAGGAAGTTTTTAAGCCGAGAAACCACGGAGACCTTAATACACGCATTCGTCACTAGTCGCTTGGATTATTGCAATTCTCTGTTGTATGGGCTACCAAACAGCCTTGTTTATAAACTACAACGCCTACAGAATTCAGCGGCAAGACTAATTTTTAGAGCTCCTAGATACCGTCATATCACCCCATTATTAACTGAACTTCATTGGCTAAATATTAAACATAGAATTTATTTCAAAATAATTTTAATCACATATAAAGCTCTCCATGGCACCGCCCCAAAATATATACGGGACTTAATCACATTGAAGCCGAACTCCAGTTATG
>NW_028145617.1:15000-20000 GCF_977016875.1 Pavona decussata
GTCCTCTGACTGAACGAAACTTGGCACCTGGTAACAAAGAAAGAAAGAAAGGAAGGAAGGAAGGAAGGAAGGAAGGAAGGAAGAAAGAAAGAAAGAAAGAAAGAAAGAAAGAAAGAAAGAAAGAAAGAAAGAAAGAATGGACGAATTTTTAAAGAAGTGCCATAAGTATCAGTTAAATACACTTTTGCTACAAAAAAGGACATATCGCTATTTCCGATGTTTTATTAATCTCACAATAGAATAAAACAAGCTTTTATCTTACGCATTTCAATGAACGAAGCTATTGAAGCATAAGCTGGTTATTACCTTTTTCCTCCTTTTGCTATGTTGTCTATGAGCTTCAGTTCGATAATGCGTTCCAGGATCAACCCAACATGCTTAAATTCTGTTCCCATTTCCATCAAGAGATTAATTAGTTTTAGCTCATACATTTTCATTGCAAAGACGGCTAATGATTGACCTTATTTCACAACCTTTAGTTTTAGAGATTTTCCTTTTTTTTCGAATTCATTTTACTTTGTCAACAAACGAGGCAACAATGAAGAATGGGACGTTTTTGGCACTTGTTTCTTTTTCTTTTCTTTCTTTTTGTTTTCATTTTTTCCTATGATGCCTTAGTGGGAACGCATCCAAACATAATGATAAGGGCGTTTATGATCGACATAATCATGATTATATAAAAATAAAAAATAAAAAATTATAATAATTGTGGTAATTATGCCTGTGTCCTTGAAGCATTTAAACGTTATTTAAATCTAATTAAATCGACGATTATTCCTTATTGATTGTAAAGTAACGTTTCTTTACATAATTGGTCTCGTGGGGACTTGTCTGATTACAAAATAGAAGACGTATCTGTTGGACTTTTTGTTAACATCCCTCATCTAAAATATCTAGGAAAAGAAATCTATGCAACTAAAGAAATGATTGCAAATGTGGTTAGCCAGGATTTGAATCCGATTTTGAACCGGTCGCCCTCCTTAACCAATCAGCCACTCATTGGAACCGACTACGCTAACAACATGGCTGTTTATTAACTTAATATTTAACAATTATTCCATGAGCGCGCGTTGGATATGAGATGGTAAATAGCCAACGAGGCGCGAAGCGCCGAGCTGGCTATAACTAATCTCATATCCAACAAGCGCGAATGGAATAATTGTTTTATTAAATTCTCCACGTTTGGACATTGCTGTTAAAGTTTACTGAATTTTTATATTTTAAGAAGAAATTTCTTTCAAATTTAAACGACCGGATGTTGAGGCAACCTCCGACCAAAGCGCGCGAAACCTAATGATCACATGACACGCGCAGCGCTTTGCAAACGGAGTTGAATGAAAAATCGAAAGCGAAGAAAATCGGACACAGTCGGACATCTAAAATTCAAGAAACGTTTAAATGTACGTATTATATTAACCTTTCTGAGACTAGCATTCAAGTGCTTTTGAAGTTCCAGCTCATCAAGAAGCGTAATAGTTGTGCATATTTGAGCAAATGTTCTGCTGTGTGGTGCCGAGCGAAGCAAGAGATCAGGGCAAGGACGGCTTTTTTCATGCTGAACTGAATTCCTCGCGGACGATTTAAAACACTTTAGGCAAGTCCAAGTGTACGAGGTACAACCTCACTGAGAAAAGCATTCAGTGCAAGTTTTTAAACTTCAAGCCTATTTGAGAAGCGTAAGAGCTGTGCACATTAGTGCAAATGTTTTGCTGAGTGGTGCCGAGTGACGGAAACGAACATTATGGCCGCCGCTCGTACGGATTTCATAGATGAACCATCTGAAGTCCTCGTAAATTCGTAAAAACATAAAGGCAGGCATGAAGCTCTTCCTGAGAAATTTCTTCGATTGGCTTTAACCTCTTACCGCCAGGATTTGCAAGCCATCCTGAAATTTTTGAAGGTAACCGGTTGTTATTGTTGTTGTTATGTGATCTAAAAAATCGTAAAATCTTGCAATTTGGAAGATTTTAAAGGAAACTTCAGAAACTTCGTACCATTAAATAGTGTCATACCAAACTTTGTGGCTTTTATTGCTGTTATATTGAGATGGCATTGTTTGGTATATCTTTCTTTTCCTTTTTTTTTTTTTTTTTTCTACATTTTTCCGAAGAAACTTTTGCTTTATACAATAAAGAATTGAAAAATTGTCAAATACTTGTGAAATGTTCGTGGCTAGTCTGACGCGGCGTTTCGTCTCGGCCAAGAGACTCTTCAGAGACCTTCCCTCCGAAAAAAAAAAATTAGCTTAGCGACGCCTGGGGCTTTCGTTTTCCATATAAGGTCAAACTACGGTATATGAGCTGATCACCGAGATTTAGTGAACCAATCAGAACGCTAGAAATGCAATATCCGAGGCTGAGGATTTAATAAATATATTTAGCCAAGCCTAAAAGCGGAGCTCCAATTTTTTTGATAGCATTTAAAGAAATCTGCTTATCGTATGGACGTAGTTCCTCATCCTTTCTAAAGTTATATATATTTTTAATGCATATGCAGCAAACTCCCCATCAACAATGTAATACCAGGAGCCCATGATCATCGGCTCCTGATTTGTTGTAACAGACGGCATTTTTTCTTAATTTTCCTTTCACCGAGCAAGGGTTGGTGATTGGTTGATCTTTGCGCTTGTACCCCAATCTCGTCTTCACAGCCCAAAGCACGCAAAAGCATCACGCGCGAGGAAAATCACGCGAGCTTGCTGAGGAAACCTGCTAGCACAAAAACAAAATGGCGGCTCTCGGAAAAATTTCCTGTTATTCCAGGTGGGTTTCAGAAGTGTGTTTACAGTAGGTAGATCGTGTTTGGGCTTGATAACTGAAAAAACGTGTTGTCTAATGGTTGCCGTTCCTTAACAGCCTTAAAGCCTTTGCAGAGTTGTGATTTTGCGCCAAATGTTTAAAAACGAACAGCATGCACCCACCAGTTGGAGCGTGCGCGCGCGCTGGAACCTGGGTTTTCCCAGAACAAGCATGCGCAATGGTCTTCTCACTGTAGGTCGCAAAAACTATTTTTTCTCGCTTTATTTCTCCAAATCTAGCCGTACAACCTATGTTCAAATTTTTGCTGTTGAAAGAAACAATAAAACGGAAACGTGAACATTTCTTAGAGAAAATCTGTCAGAAATTTTTTAAGGAATTTTCAAATAAGGCAAAATTTCCCAATTTTGTCATTTGCCAAATTTCTCCCTGACAAAATTTCGTGTTCTTCCCTGTAAATACTTATTTTTGCCCACTTTCCAAATCCTGAAATTTTGAAGTGGGGTCGTTTGGCTAGATTTAGAGCCAGACAACTCTGAAAGGTGTAGTTTCCAGGCCCCCACTAAGACTCATTCTTTTGTATTTAACACTTTTTGAGCATTGCAAATTTAATTTCTGACTCAAAATTATCTATTTTGTATTTACTGTACTAGAAAAAATGTCCAAGAAAATTCCTGTTGCTGTTTTTCTTAAGTTTGATTTAAGGCGTTCTTTCACTCCAGAAAACTGTAGTAAGCCACCTTAAATAACAAGTACTGGAACCAGGTTTGTGAGCCCGCGAGAATGGGCACCCCCACCAAACCCTCGTTTTCGCAATCTCGTCCCCAGAGCCCGCGCGCGTTTTTGGCCAGCGGTGGCCACACGTCCACGAGCTCCCAGCTAATCAGAAACCGGAAGCAGGGATCCTGCTCCCGGTTTAAAGGGGGATACTGCTGACCGAGAGGAAGACAGCCTCTGGTAAAGAGCATCAAAGGCCAAGAAAACGAGTGAAAAAGGCGACAACCTCTATCCCTCCCGTTTGTCAGTGATTGTCATTCATGTGAGACGTCCTTAATAACAAAACAACCAAAACAAAGGCTGCGTAAAATCTGGGTTTGTCGGCGATTTGCCTCTCTCAACCTCGACAAATTCAGTTTGCACATTTTCAGGTCGTTTTAGAAAACCAAACATTTTCCATAGGCAGGGGTAAAAAAACATATATAGGCTATGGCGATTAGAAACCATTTGCTGTACTATACTCATTTGGAATTAAATTAAGCTTGTTTTCGCCTGTAAAATGTAGTTTTTAACACTTTAAAATGGGGGTGAATATACGCAGTCTACGCAGTATGAGATAGCCAAGTTTTTTTCATGACACCACGGCAAAGTTAATAACGAAACGAAAATAGAGCCTGGTTGGAGGTTTTATCAGCTTCAACCTAATCAACTAAAACAGGGTAAAGATTTTCAAACAACATTCGATAAACTTCAGCAAGATATCGTTCCCAACCTGATTGCCGTCGACGACAAATACCAACAAATGTTTACAAACGTAAGCTTAATTTTTCCGTCGTGAAATTTCCAAACGATAGGTTTCACAAGATCAGCTTTTGCTTACCCAGATACCATGATCCCAGAATAAATACAATAAAATGGCAGAAGTATATTTAATAACAAGACACAACTCGGTAAACGTTCAACCGAAATAACCAGCAACTTGAAAATCTAAGCTTATCAGAAAGATCGGCAATTTTTTTTCAATTTACACACTCAGTGTAAGCTTAAGAAACTCACCCTGAAAAAAAAATATTTTACCTACACTCGATGTAGCTTATCAGTCCTATAAGCTGCAAACTTACAAAGCTCACAAATGAACTGTTGTGTAAAGAGTGACAACGATCGCTATTCCAAGCGTTAATATTTTTGCCTTTCTGTTCATCTGCTTTCTGAACCACTTTTTGGGCCACGCATTCTTGAATACTCCTCTTTTACGCAGTGGTAACAAAGGCCGTTGGTTTTCCTTGTCCAAATTCAATTATGTTTCTGCTGGGCTGCTGAAAGAATATCTGTTCCTATTCAACAAAGTAATCTTCAATAAATTCTGCTCCAGTCAGATCAACTCGCAGACTCCGCGGTGCTAATCGATTACAAGTTTGCTTCTTTCAGTTCCTTCAACAGCACGAGAAAGGCTGTTAAACTCTTATCCGCTTTAGACAATGTAAAGAACGATTTTAAACGGCCAGCATTGACTATGAACCACATTTC
>NW_028145617.1:27500-140644 GCF_977016875.1 Pavona decussata
TAATTTTAATAAGCATTCTCTAAAAAAATATTCCTTACTTTAATTTTCATCATCCTGTTTTTCTGAGAGAGAAAAAAATAGAAGGAACAAGAGTGCCTAAAGAGAGTTGATGTATAGCAATAGTCCTCTTCTGAATTCACAAAATGATGTACAACATTATACTTTGCTTGAAATATTGCAAATTAAAAGCATTTTATCACTTTATTCTCTAAAACAATCAGTGGATTAAACTATTTTTATATAAATAAAGATTTTACATAAACCCTGTACAGAATGGAAAAGGAAAATAATATTATTTAGTGTTTTTCCTTATGTTACTGAAAAAGTTATACCAGACTATGTGATAAGGTGTAGAAAACTGTAGCACTAGTTACTGATGTCACAAAACCCATGAAAATTAAGAGTTATTATTGGATAATCAAAACTAAGTAACAGAAAACAATTAACTTGGCATATTAACATTTTCTTAATAATGTTATGTGACAATCACTGCAGTGGAAGTACCAATTTTTGTTTTTAACTTCCTAGGGAAAATAAATTTTGTTCAAAAACTAGGAGGCAAAAAACTGACTAAAGCAAATCCAAGAGAATTAACAACTATTTGTTCAATGAATTGGGAGTGCTGAAAAACATTGAGAGTTCAAATAACTGAGATTGCATGGTAAAAATAAATAACTCTACATATTTCATAATTCATTACCCACTACCAAGTTTTAAATTTTTCTTTCAATTAAAAGAGATGGCTGATAAGAAGTTTCACCTTTTGTCTGTTAAATCACAGTTATCAAAAGAAGCCAGGGTCTGGTTGCATTAAACATGGCCTGAATATCAGTCTCTAATCTTTCTAGATGATTGGTGAGAGATGGGAAACAGCTGATATTCAGGCTTTGTAAAAAATATATATATAACTAAAGGTAGGCGAGGTTTTGTCTTACAGTGCAACAAACTCAACCGGGGCCACCGATAAGACCGACACTTTGAAATTTAAAGAAATGTTCTCGTTTTTGATTGGTTTACTAACTACCAAGGCCAGACTCCTTTGTTGTAAACGTGACCTGTGATTGGCTGATCAATGTTGGGTGGCCCCAGTTGAGTTCGTTGCACTGTAAAGTATATAGGGAATGCCCCTTGTTCAGCATATTTCTGTAGCCTCTATCAATTCAATAGTTATAAGAATGATTGAGTGACAGTGCTGACTGTTGCTTATAAACACAGCTATTGTAGGCCCAGACATCCAGTGGCCAATCTCTGTTGTACACAACATGCTAGAGCAATAGCCCTACATCAGGCCAACTAATTAAAATCTTTACTGCTGAAGAAAAATTTTATATGCTCAGCGAGTGCCCATTCAATTTGGCTCCTGCCATCGCATCAACATTTATCAAAAGGTAAAACATTTAATACACAACTGGATCTATCCCTTGATGGGAAAAGTGCACAGTCAGAAACTTTCACACAAGAATGGATAATTTACAAGTTTATGAATTGCCTCAACAAGAACTTCCATTAACAAAGTAATTCATGAGCCATACTGTGTTTTCATCACATCTGTCATGATCTGTGATGATAAATAAAAAGCTTACATCAATTTATTTCTTGCTACAGCTAAAACACAAGATATAAACCTACCAGTAAAGGTTACATCCTCTGTGCTTGGCTTTTGTGCCCAGGCAGTGGCAAATCTTAAAACACTCCTGAGTTAGGGTTCATAATTTATGCAGATGGGGGCCTATGATGACTTTTAAATTTTCCCCTAAGTTCACGTTTTGGATAATGCTATTGTTTGATGAGGTCAGGTTCCGAGATGCCGAATTGTCCAGAATTTGCAAGTCTGATTACCGCATCAGGATTCATCGAGCACACGAAAGCAGTGGCTGGGGGAAAGCTGGCTGGAAAGGACTAATCCTGAAGTTCAGTGGCCGAGATGCCATTACTGATGGCAGTTCTAGATCTATAAAATGGAATATTATCAGATTTCATGACAAATCAGACAAAGAAATTTGGAAGACGACTGTGACTAGCTCACTATGAAATTACGAAGATAAAGAATGGAAAGAAATGCATGGAGGGTTGCTCATGACAGAGCGTTGCACATTGACGATGCACCTGTTGTCAGATTACATAAGGGCATTTGTAACAGAGAGGGAGGAGGAGGCGGGTTTTTTTTTTTTCAACAGGACCCAGCTAATCATGATTACTTGAAGGCATGTGAAACTTCAAAAAACATGTGCCTGGCTATAATTATTATTTTGCAAAAATTTGTGTCTAGAGTTATACATGGAATTTGTCAAAGACACCTGCGAGGTTAAGAAAGAGCAGCAGTGCGCTTCATGTGAAAATGGTTGGCTGGCTCCATGATGGGCAGAATTCCATTCCCTTTCCTGGATAAAGAGAAGTTAAGGTACAAATTAAAATGTCTTTGAATCTCCAGCTACGTCTTTAGATGGAAAAGCATGACCAGTACTGTTGATGACTTTATGCCTAATTTCTTCAATGAAGGAAAGCTGAACACAGCAAAAGAAACTGCAGACTTTTCTTCTACCTTAGTTTGTGGTTTCTGAGGAGCTAGTGAAAATATACCTAGACCATTTAAAACATGTCCATTTTTCCAAAGATTTGCGAAGTCAAGCGACCATTGAGAAGAATTGAAACAGAGAACGAGGATAACAATTGGGAAGAGTCACTACTATCTGGAGGGTTAAAATCTTGATTTTAACTTGACACTCACTTGAAAAAACACTTCATCCTCCTGTAAAAGAAAAAATTACAAGATTGTGCTAATAACCAGTCATCTACAAGAAGCAAAAGGACAGACACTAGCGACAATGAAAGTCCCAGGCCAGCGTCTTTTAAAAGCTAACAACCCACATCTGATGATAATGATAAAAAAAGGTGGAGATGACACTGTTGTTGTGGGTGAAACATGGTGCAGTGAAACTGAGGGGATGCTGAGTGAGAGTGAGAATGATGATAGTGAGTGTGAACTTTAACCATTGCCGGCAAATAAAAAGTGCAGCACTAGAAGTGGACACACTTTACAGTCAATAATTATTGGTAACTCGCTTAACCCTAAATAGTATAGAAAAGTGCTTACACCTTAACAATATTGTTAGTTGCTTAACTGGAAGGGGTATTTTGCAGAATGCTGAACGCCGAATGTCGCATTTTACGCCACCTATAACAGTTTAGCATTAAGGTTACCGTATACCTTTAGAGGTCTCTCGCGTCCAAGCGATGTCCACGTCCGGTTTAAACTGTAGATATGTAAACCCCTGTATCAAATTAAAGCTTACAGAGCTGGCTATCAAACTATATCAATAATTTTGAAATTAAATGAATTGATGGATTTTTTACCATCTCTAATTGCAAGCGTACGAATCACCTTTTAAAGGCTACAAGTCAAGTGAATTTTGTTTTTCGCTTATTTAATTTGCTCCTCAGTTTCCGGACCAAAGCTAAAAAAAAATACATCTGCATTCTGTGATATTCAATTGCAGTGAAAAGTTACAAAACATTTTCTAAATACGATTAAATAAATGTGAAGTGATCGTATAAAAATCGCTCAGAGAAAAAATATTGCAAAAGAAAAAATTTGCGGCAAGTCTTTGTTCCTTATATGTTAAACTAGCTACTGTCCAAAATTGAAGATAAACAAACAAATTCCATTTGAGTTTTAGCTCTTTAAAGTGCTTCCTTCAAGTGTAAAAATTGATTTGAGAAAACAGTGCGAAAAATGCGACAATTCATTTTATTTCAAAATTCTTGGTATAGTTTAATAAGCCGTTTCTATAAGCCTTAATTAATCTGATGTGACACCTATTAAGCAACGAACAGAGTTATCAAGGTCTAAGCACTTTTCTTTTCTGTTTAGGGCTAAGCACTGATTATACAGACTGTCAGCTTTAATTTGGTGTTATGGCAGCCATTGCATTAAAGGACTTCCATAGATTCAACATTCGGTATTCTGCAAAATACCCCTGCCGCTTGAAAATTAAACCTTAACTCTACTCGGCCTCATGCAAATAAAAATACTATCTGCTATACAACAAGGTACATTAAGGTAGTAAGGTATCTTCTTGAAGCCCAAAAACCCATTTCAGCAGAACTGACATTCTAAGCTACATGGATGTGAGTGGGGGTACAAAAAAAATATCAAAATATTATGTACACTGTAGATAAATATTCAGGACGGGAATGGCTATTTATCGAGTTTTGATAGTTTTCTTCACGCTCAAAGTATTATTTTTTTTGTTGTTGTTATTATTCTTTTTAATTTTAAAGATTATCGAGGCGAACTGTCACTGTCTTAGGCAAACGTTGTTTATCAACAAAAAGCCGTACATAAACCTAAGAGAAAAAGGCTACAATAACCATGAAACAGACTTAAAATATACATGTATCCTGGGGTAATAAATGGAAAAAAAACTGTGATAATTCATAACAATCAGAACAGAGATAAACTAAACGACGATCTTCAAAAATTTGCACAAAGAAGCGAACAAATTTTGCGTACGCTTGATGTTATGATGAAAATGAGGTCACACTATTGACTAATTTTACATTCGCTTTTAACGTTTTTTGAAAAGAAATATCCTATCCTTTAAAGTATTTGTGTTTGCTCTCTGTGAAGATTGTCAGAAATAAATGCAAAAATTAGAAATATATGCGAGAAAAACTTGTCAGTACTTAGTTTATGCTAGCTAACGATAAAAAGGTGTTACGAGACGTTTGTTTCACTGAGTAAAATACCTGAGAACCAAATTTTCTTACATGAAGCAAAAAGGAATGAGATTAGAAAATAAACCTCCATAGGAAATAACGAACATGGACCGAAAAAATGAGCTCAAGAGACTTTTCTGAAGTTAGCAGTAGCTTAAGTTAAACAAGTTGCAGTGTAAACACTGCAAAAAAATATCTTGCAAAAGTCAGCAAAGTCTTGTCAACAAAAAAAAATATAAGACTTAAGCTTAAATATACTCGCCTCTTTGGAAATAACCAGTCCTTTTATTCCGTTCGTTTTACAACGTTAAGTGAGCAAAAAGTTTAACTTCAAGAGGAAAAATCCAACGTTTCTTCGCGGATCGATCATAGTAAAATGATTTCTGTTTAAGATCCGCTAATTATGATGTGCCGCCTCTAAAAGAGTCCTTTTCCGCCGCTCTTCGCCTTGCTCTTTTTCCCGCTGTTGGAAGGCAAAATTGGACCAGATTAGAAAATAAAATACCAAGGGATCGAAATAATGAACAGGAACCGAAAAAATGAGCTCAAAGGTCTACTCTGAACTTAGCAGTATTAACTGCATGTCAACAATGCAAGAAATCAATTTATTGCAAAACAGCCGCAAACCATCAAAGTTTTGTCTACAAAATCACATGAAGATACATGTACTTGCCTCTTCTGAGAATAACCAGTCCTTTTATTCCATTGCTGATTTTTTCGTTCGTTTTACAGCGTTAAGTGAGCGAAACGTTTCACTTCAAGAGGAAAAATCCAACGTCTCGTTGCGCCGTATCGGAGTAAAATGCTTCACTTCAAGATCGGCGACGCTAAAAGCCGGAACGGTGGAAGGGCGGAATGGTGGAAAATCACTCCAAATCCTGAAACATGGAACGTCGGAAATCACCCCAAATAAACTATAACCTTGAACCTAACCCTCACCCGTTCCGTGGTCTAGGATTTGGGGTGATTTTCTGCCTTTCCACCGTTCTGGTTTTTAGGGTGTTCCCTTCAAGACTCACGGCGCCTGCTGTTTATGATCAATGTCCCCTTCATGTGAATTCCCGCCGCGAGTCGTCTTACTCTTTCTCCCGCTGTTGGAAGGTAAAATTTGAAGGAGATTAGAAAATAAAACTTCAAGGGAAATAATGAACATGGACCGAAAAAAAATGAGCTCAAAAGACTGCTCTGGGTTTAGCAATATTAAGCTTAAGTTTAAATTAAACGGCCTGTCAACACTGCAAGAAAAAAAGATCTTCCACGGTAGCAATCCAGCAAAGTTTTGTCAGCAAAACCACGTGAATATACAGTCACCTCTTCTCAGAATAACCAGTCCTTTTATTCCATTTCCAATCTCTTTTAGTTCCTTTTACAACGTTAAGTGAGCGAAACGTTTCACTTCAAGAGGAAAAATCCATCGTTTCGTCGCGCCGGATCGGAGTAAAACGATTTCACTTCAATATTCTGATGATGTGCTGGTCAATTTGTTTCTCTCGCCGCTAGTCCTATTGCTCTTTCTCCCTCTGTTGGTCACAAAAATTGACTTTCTATTCCGTCACAATTATCATTATTATTTCTTTTTCTAAAACGCAGTTGGTGATGCAACTTCCCTCCGTAAAAAAGCGGGCTGTAGCACAGGGTTTGAGTGTCTCATTTCAAGGTGGCATACATGGAGTAGCGAACGTATGTAAGGTCGGAAGTGACGTCATAACCAAACCAAAATTTCTCGCACTGATGGGTTTACCAAAATCTTTTGGCTATGGGGCTCCGCTCGCGCGCGCCTTGCGGCGAGCGCGGGAGCTCCGCTATAATGGAAAGCTCCTCGTGGACATTTCAACAAATTTTCTGCAATCAGGGTCACCTCACTTCTCTCCCGTGCGATCGGTGATGCACAGCCAAATCCACCAAAGAAAATTCATATCTAGTCCGCTCCCTCGTTACTGACTAGAAAGGAAGGGGACTAGAAAGAAATTTCCTTTAATTGATTGCAGCGTTCAACAGAAATTTTCTGGAATGTTCACAGCTCGATTTTAACTCATTTTTATCTATTAGAAAGTATCTCTCACAAAATGACACAAAAGCACAACATGTATATCATGTAGAAAAATGGAGGTAGGAACTGCAACTTTTTTCAGAGAGTCTCTAAATCTCTTTATAGTCTTAGAATATTAGGGTTTTACCCTACATTTTGTTTAAATCCTTCCATAATGGAAGAAAACTCAACGATGAAAATGAACGTATGAAAAGTAAAACAAGTGTAATTATAAAGGTCATCTTGGTATAAAATTTATTTATCATTTGGCTCCTTTAAGGAAAAATGATTTTAAACAAAGCCTTGTCATTATTATTTATTTAGACAAAAAATTAATTGGTAACCAACACTAGTAAATATGTACATGTATAGCTTATACTACACAACTTAAGTAAAAATAAGTCACATAATAGCAATCATCAAGGCGTGATTATTTGTTGACAGGAACTTGGCTGACAACAAGCTGAAGGAACTGCCCAAAGGAGTTTTTTCTAACAATACCCAGCTGCGGGATCTGTAAGTATAACTCCTTTTGTCTGTAAAATAATAATCGAGGGGCTGGTGTTGCTTAAAAAGAAATGTAACGTTTGTGTCTCCTATAATAAATAACAGTTTGCAAATGGTAGCGCATACTCTGTATACACTGGTTGATCCGCTGTAATCACCTTTTGTTGTGTATCGCATACTACGTACAATTAAAAAGTTTACAATTGCACGCGTTATCATCTACAGAAAAGTTTGTATTTTCCTTAAGACATCAAACTTTGGCCGCTACTTAGTATGTGTTCTTCATGGGTACACCATAATAGGTATTATTCGTTGGCCCCTGGGGCCTAAGCCATGGCGCGTTATAACAGTTAATCTGGGAACAGAAATGAATGCAACTAAGGGAATGATTGAAAATGTAATTCAGCCAGGATTTGAACCTGGATCTCCAGATTACCAGTCGGATGCCTTAACCACTTGGCCACTGAAGAAAAACACGCTGGCAACGTGGCTGATTATTGAACTTGTCAGTAGTGGCAAGCTTTAAGAGAAATTTCAATATATTTTCTACAATCAGGATCATCTCACTACTTCTCCGCTCGATCGGTAATGGACGGCCAAATCTACCAAAGGAAATTGATTTCTAGTCCGCTCCCCCCTTACTCACTAAAAAGGGAGGGCAAGAAATCGATTTCCTTTAATTGATGGTGGTGTTCATCAAAAATTTTCTGAAACGTTTACAGCTCGATGTTAACTCATTTCTATACATTAAAAGGTTTCTCTCACATAAGCACAAGTTACATTTCATGCTATCGAATTCGACAAACGCATTGAAAAACTAGCAAAGAAAGAAGCATCAAAGAAGCACTTCAAATAAAAGAAAGAAGCATTGATCGCTTTAAATAATCACAAGCCTAATATCCACGACGATCCAACGTGCGGCCTTATTAAACCTTTCAAGTAAGAATCGGTATAATAAGCGAGCAGATCCTCGATGAAATTATTACCTCTATCACATGGAACAGTTCTTTATTAGCAGCCAGGGAGGAAACATGGACAACTGTCTTAGACGTGGTCAGTTGCAGGCGATTTGTTAACAAACCCTGGAAAAATCATTTAAAAAAAAAAAAATGAAAAATAAATAAACCTATAAAATGGAATTCGGCATAAACAGCCATGTGGCAATTTAGCGGGCGTGACAATAATTTCCCTCATCTAGGACAAAAGTCATGAACAACTTTATAAGGAGTGATCACTTGCAGGCGATTTGTTAACAATATTTGGAAAACATCATTCCAGAAAAAAACAAAATATGGGATTCTGCATAAACTATCATGTAAAAAAATCGAGGCAATGGAACTGCAAATTTGCTCAGAGAGTCTCTAAATTTCTTTATAGTCTTAGAATATTAGGGTCTTACCCTATATTTTGTTTAAATCCTTTCGTGATAGTAGAAAACTCAACAATTAACATGAACATATAATAAGTAAAAGAAGCCTGATTATCATGGACATGTTGGTATAAAATTTACTTAGCCTTTGGCTCCTTTGAGGATCAATAATTTTCAAATAAGGCTTTGTGATCATTATTTCTTTGGACATAAGATAAATTGGTTAACCTACAGTAGTAAAGATGGACATGTACAGCTTATACTACACAACTTAAGTAAAAATAAGTCACATAATAGCAATCATCAAGGTGTGATTATTTGTTGACAGGAACTTCGCTGACAACGAGCTGAAGGAACTGCCCAAAGGAGTTTTTGCTAACAATACCCAGCTGCAGGATCTGTAAGTATAACTCCTTTTGTCTGTAAAATAATAATCGAGGGGCTGGTGTTGCTTAAAAAGAAATGTTGCGTTTGTGTCTCCTATAATAAATAACAGTTTGCAAATGGTAGCGCATACTCTGTATACACTGGTTGATCCGCTGTAATCACCTTTTGTTGTGTATCGCATACTACGTACAATTAAAAAGTTCACAATTGCACGCGTTATCATCTACAGAAAAGTTTGTATTTTCCTTAAGACATCAAACTTTGGCCGCTACTTAGTATGTGTTCTTCATGGGTACACCATAATAGGTATTATTGGTTGGCCCCTGGGGCCTAAGCCACGGCGCATTATAACCGTTAATCTGGGAACAGAAATGAATGCAACTAAGGGAATGATTGAAAATGTAATTCAGCCATGATTTGAACCTGGATCTCCAGATTACCAGTCAGATGCCTTAACCACTTGGCCACTAAAGAAAAACACGCTGGCAACGTGGCTGATTATTGAACTTGTCAGTAGTGGCAAGCTTTAAGAGAAATTTCAATATATTTTCTACAATCAGGATCATCTCACTACTTCTCCGCTCGATCGGTAATGGACGGCCAAATCTACCAAAGGAAATTGATTTCTAGTCCGCTCCCCCTTTACTCACTAAAAAGGGAGGGCAAGAAATCGATTTCCTTTAATTGATGGTGGTGTTCATCAAAAATTTTCTGAAACGTTTACAGCTCGATGTTAACTCATTTCTATACATTAAAAGGTTTCTCTCACATAAGCACAAGTTACATTTCATGCTAACGAATTCGACAAACGCATTGAAAAACTAGCAAAGAAAGAAGCATCAAAGAAGCATTTCAAATAAAAGAAAGAAGCATTGATCGCTTTAAATAATCACAAGCCTAATATCCACGACGATCCAACGTGCGGCCTTATTAAACCTTTCAAGTAAGAATCGGTATAATAAGCGAGCAGATCCTCGATGAAATTATTACCTCTATCACATGGAACAGTTCTTTATTAGCAGCCAGGGAGGAAACATGGACAACTGTCTTAGACGTGGTCAGTTGCAGGCGATTTGTTAACAAACCCTGGAAAAATCATTTAAAAAAAAAAAAATAAAAAATAAATAAACCTATAAAATGGAATTCGGCATAAACAGCCATGTGGCAATTTAGCGGGCGTGACAATAATTTCCCTCATCTAGGACAAAAGTCATGAACAATTTTATAAGGAGTGATCACTTGCAGGCGATTTGTTAACAATATTTGGAAAACATCATTCCAGAAAAAAACAAAATATGGGATTCTGCATAAACTATCATGTAAAAAAATCGAGGCAATGGAACTGCAAATTTGCTCAGAGAGTCTCTAAATTTCTTTATAGTCTTAGAATATTAGGGTCTTACCCTATATTTTGTTTAAATCCTTTCGTGATA
The DNA here is from genome assembly GCF_977016875.1 of Pavona decussata. NCBI lineage: Eukaryota > Metazoa > Cnidaria > Anthozoa > Scleractinia > Agariciidae > Pavona > Pavona decussata. Next base: position 37,945 of record NW_028145617.1, read on the forward strand.
GTAGAAAACTCAACAATTAACATGAACATATAATAAGTAAAAGAAGCCTGATTATCATGGACATGTTGGTATAAAATTTACTTAGCCTTTGGCTTCTTTGAGGATCAATAATTTTCAAATAAGGCTTTGTGATCATTATTTCTTTGGACATAAGATAAATTGGTTAACCTACAGTAGTAAAGATGGACATGTACAGCTTATACTACACAACTTAAGTAAAAATAAGTCACATAATAGCAATCATCAAGGTGTGATTATTTGTTGACAGGAACTTCGCTGACAACGAGCTGAAGGAACTGCCCAAAGGAGTTTTTGCTAACAATACCCAGCTGCAGGATCTGTAAGTATAACTCCTTTTGTCTGTAAAATAATAATCGAGGGGCTGGTGTTGCTTAAAAAGAAATGTTGCGTTTGTGTCTCCTATAATAAATAACAGTTTGCAAATGGTAGCGCATACTCTGTATACACTGGTTGATCCGCTGTAATCACCTTTTGTTGTGTATCGCATACTACGTACAATTAAAAAGTTTACAATTGCACGCGTTATCATCTACAGAAAAGTTTGTATTTTCCTTAAGAGATCAAACTTTGGCCGCTACTTAGTATGTGTTCTTCATGGGTACACCATAATAGGTATTATTCGTTGGCCCCTGGGGCCTAAGCCACGGCGCATTATAACCGTTAATCTGGGAACAGAAATGAATGCAACTAAGGGAATGATTGAAAATGTAATTCAGCCATGATTTGAACCTGGATCTCCAGATTACCAGTCAGATGCCTTAACCACTTGGCCACTAAAGAAAAACACGCTGGCAACGTGGCTGATTATTGAACTTGTCAGTAGTGGCAAGCTTTAAGAGAAATTTCAATATATTTTCTACAATCAGGATCATCTCACTACTTCTCCGCTCGATCGGTAATGGACGGCCAAATCTACCAAAGGAAATTGATTTCTAGTCCGCTCCCCCTTTACTCACTAAAAAGGGAGGGCAAGAAATCGATTTCCTTTAATTGATGGTGGTGTTCATCAAAAATTTTCTGAAACGTTTACAGCTCGATGTTAACTCATTTCTATACATTAAAAGGTTTCTCTCACATAAGCACAAGTTACATTTCATGCTAACGAATTCGACAAACGCATTGAAAAACTAGCAAAGAAAGAAGCATCAAAGAAGCATTTCAAATAAAAGAAAGAAGCATTGATCGCTTTAAATAATCACAAGCCTAATATCCACGACGATCCAACGTGCGGCCTTATTAAACCTTTCAAGTAAGAATCGGTATAATAAGCGAGCAGATCCTCGATGAAATTATTACCTCTATCACATGGAACAGTTCTTTATTAGCAGCCAGGGAGGAAACATGGACAACTGTCTTAGACGTGGTCAGTTGCAGGCGATTTGTTAACAAACCCTGGAAAAATCATTAAAAAAAATAATGAAAAATAAATAAACCTATAAAATGGAATTCGGCATAAACAGTCATGTGGCAATTTAGCGGGCGTGACAGTAATTTCCCTCATCTAGGACAAAAGTCAAGAACAACTTTATAAGGAGTGATCACTTGCAGGCGATTTGTTAACAATATCTGGAAAACATCATTCAAGAAAAAAAAAATGGGATTCTGCATAAACTATCATGTAAAAAAAATCGAGGCAATGGAACTCCAAATTTGCTCAGAGAGTCTCTAAATTTTTTTATAGTCTTAGAATATTAGGGTCTTACCCTATATTTTGTTTAAATCCTTTCGTGATAGTAGAAAACTCAACAATTAACATGAACATATAATAAGTAAAAAAGCCTGATTATGATGGACATGTTGGTATAAAATTTACTTAGCCTTTGGCTCCTTTGAGGATCAATAATTTTCAAATACGGCTTTGTGATCATTATTTATTTGGACTTATTTCATGAATCACACATTTTCTTTTGTTATTCAACATCCTTTATTTAACTTACATACTTCATGAATATTAAACTAACTGAAACGAGGGATTTATACAGATAAATCCCTCATTTACATTAGCAGTACTGCGAGAAACGCACACATCAGGTTGCTTCTATTGTTCTCCGTTTCTCACCTAAGTGTGACGGTACTAATTAGCCGGCGTTTGTCCCCTTGAACAAAGGAATAATTTCATGAAATAAGTCAGATAAATAACTCGAACGTCGGTATTAATCCATATACATCCATGTATATGAATTAATACCTCCGTTCTCGGCATTTATCTCTTACATAAAATAAATTGGTTAACCTACAGTAGTAAAGATGGACATGTACAGCTTATACTACACAACTTAAGTAAAAATAAGTCACATAATAGCAATCATCAAGGTGTGATTATTTGTTGACAGGAACTTGGCTGACAACGAGCTGAAGGAACTGCCCAAAGGAGTTTTTTCTAACAATACCCAGCTACGGCATCTGTAAGTATAACTCCTTTTGTCTGTAAAATAATAATCGAGGGGCTGGTGTTGCTTAAAAAGAAATGTTGCGTTTGTGTCTCCTATAATAAATAACAGTTTGCAAATGGTAGCGCATACTCTGTATACACTGGTTGATCCGCTGTAATCACCTTTTGTTGTGTATCGCATACTACGTACAATTAAAAAGTTTACAATTGCACGCGTTATCATCTACAGAAAAGTTTGTATTTTCCTTAAGACATCAAACTTTGGCCGCTACTTAGTATGTGTTCTTCATGGGTACACCATAATAGGTATTATTCGTTGGCCCCTGGGGCCTAAGCCACGGCGCATTATAACCGTTAATCTGGGAACAGAAATGAATGCAACTAAGGGAATGATTGAAAATGTAATTCAGCCATGATTTGAACCTGGATCTCCAGATTATCAGTCAGATGCCTTAACCACTTGGCCACTAAAGAAAAACACGCTGGCAACGTGGCTGATTATTGAACTTGTCAGTAGTGGCAAGATTTAAGAGAAATTTCAATATATTTTCTACAATCAGGATCATCTCACTACTTCTCCGCTCGATCGGTAATGGACGGCCAAATCTACCAAAGGAAATTGATTTCTAGTCCGCTCCCCCCTTACTCACTAAAAAGGGAGGGCAAGAAATCGATTTCCTTTAATTGATGGTGGTGTTCATCAAAAATTTTCTGAAACGTTTACAGCTCGATGTTAACTCATTTCTATACATTAAAAGGTTTCTCTCACATAAGCACAAGTTACATTTCATGCTAACGAATTCGACAAACGCATTGAAAAACTAGCAAAGAAAGAAGCATCAAAGAAGCATTTCAAATAAAAGAAAGAAGCATTGATCGCTTTAAATAATCACAAGCCTAATATCCACGACGATCCAACGTGCGGCCTTATTAAACCTTTCAAGTAAGAATCGGTATAATAAGCGAGCAGATCCTCGATGAAATTATTACCTCTATCACATGGAACAGTTCTTTATTAGCAGCCAGGGAGGAAACATGGACAACTGTCTTAGACGTGGTCAGTTGCAGGCGATTTGTTAACAAACCCTGGAAAAATCATTAAAAAAAATAATGAAAAATAAATAAACCTTTAAAATGGAATTCGGCATAAACAGTCATGTGGCAATTTAGCGGGCGTGACAGTAATTTCCCTCATCTAGGACAAAAGTCAAGAACAACTTTATAAGGAGTGATCACTTGCAGGCGATTTGTTAACAATATCTGGAAAACATCATTCAAGAAAAAAAAAATGGGATTCTGCATAAACTATCATGTAAAAAAAATCGAGGCAATGGAACTGCAAATTTGCTCAGAGAGTCTCTAAATTTCTTTATAGTCTTAGAATATTAGGGTCTTACCCTATATTTTGTTTAAATCCTTTCGTGGTGGTAGAAAACTCAACAATTAACATGGACATATAATAAGTAAAAAAGCCTGATTATGATGGACATGTTGGTATAAAATTTACTTAGCCTTTGGCTCCTTTGAGGATCAATAATTTTCAAATACGGCTTTGTGATCATTATTTATTTGGACTTATTTCATGAATCACACATTTTCTTTTGTTATTCAACATCCTTTATTTAACTTACATACTTCATGAATATTAAACTAACTGAAACGAGGGATTTATACAGATAAATCCCTCATTTACATTAGCAGTACTGCGAGAAACGCACACATCAGGTTGCTTCTATTGTTCTCCGTTTCTCACCTAAGTGTGACGGTACTAATTAGCCGGCGTTTGTCCCCTTGAACAAAGGAATAATTTCATGAAATAAGTCAGATAAATAACTCGAACGTCGGTATTAATCCATATACATCCCGAGGGCCGTAGGCCCGAGGGATGTATATGGATTAATACCTCCGTTCTCGGCATTTATCTCTTACATAAAATAAATTGGTTAACCTACAGTAGTAAAGATGGACATGTACAGCTTATACTACACAACTTAAGTAAAAATAAGTCACATAATAGCAATCATCAAGGTGTGATTATTTGTTGACAGGAACTTCGCTGACAACGAGCTGAAGGAACTGCCCAAAGGAGTTTTTTCTAACAATACCCAGCTGCGGCATCTGTAAGTATAACTCCTTTTGTCTGTAAAATAATAATCGAGGGGCTGGTGTTGCTTAAAAAGAAATGTTGCGTTTGTGTCTCCTATAATAAATAACAGTTTGCAAATGGTATCGCATACTCTGTATACACTGGTTGATCCGCTGTAATCACCTTTTGTTGTGTATCGCATACTACGTACAATTAAAAAGTTTACAATTGCACGCGTTATCATCTACAGAAAAGTTTGTATTTTCCTTAAGACATCAAACTTTGGCCGCTACTTAGTATGTGTTCTTCATGGGTACACCATAATAGGTATTATTCGTTGGCCCCTGGGGCCTAAGCCACGGCGCATTATAACCGTTAATCTGGGAACAGAAATGAATGCAACTAAGGGAATGATTGAAAATGTAATTCAGCCATGATTTGAACCTGGATCTCCAGATTATCAGTCAGATGCCTTAACCACTTGGCCACTAAAGAAAAACACGCTGGCAACGTGGCTGATTATTGAACTTGTCAGTAGTGGCAAGATTTAAGAGAAATTTCAATATATTTTCTACAATCAGGATCATCTCACTACTTCTCCGCTCGATCGGTAATGGACGGCCAAATCTACCAAAGGAAATTGATTTCTAGTCCGCTCCCCCCTTACTCACTAAAAAGGGAGGGCAAGAAATCGATTTTCTTTAATTGATGGTGGTGTTCATCAAAAATTTTCTGAAACGTTTACAGCTCGATGTTAACTCATTTCTATACATTAAAAGGTTTCTCTCACATAAGCACAAGTTACATTTCATGCTAACGAATTCGACAAACGCATTGAAAAACTAGCAAAGAAAGAAGCATCAAAGAAGCATTTCAAATAAAAGAAAGAAGCATTGATCGCTTTAAATAATCACAAGCCTAATATCCACGACGATCCAACGTGCGGCCTTATTAAACCTTTCAAGTAAGAATCGGTATAATAAGCGAGCAGATCCTCGATGAAATTATTACCTCTATCACATGGAACAGTTCTTTATTAGCAGCCAGGGAGGAAACATGGACAACTGTCTTAGACGTGGTCAGTTGCAGGCGATTTGTTAACAAACCCTGGAAAAATCATTAAAAAAAATAATGAAAAATAAATAAACCTTTAAAATGGAATTCGGCATAAACAGTCATGTGGCAATTTAGCGGGCGTGACAGTAATTTCCCTCATCTAGGACAAAAGTCAAGAACAACTTTATAAGGAGTGATCACTTGCAGGCGATTTGTTAACAATATCTGGAAAACATCATTCAAGAAAAAAAAAATGGGATTCTGCATAAACTATCATGTAAAAAAAATCGAGGCAATGGAACTGCAAATTTGCTCAGAGAGTCTCTAAATTTCTTTATAGTCTTAGAATATTAGGGTCTTACCCTATATTTTGTTTAAATCCTTTCGTGATAGTAGAAAACTCAACAATTAACATGAACATATAATAAGTAAAAAAGCCTGATTATGACGGACATGTTGGTATAAAATTTACTTAGCCTTTGGCTCCTTTGAGGATCAATAATTTTCAAATACGGCTTTGTGATCATTATTTATTTGGACTTATTTCATGAATCACACATTTTCTTTTGTTATTCAACATCCTTTATTTAACTTACATACTTCATGAATATTAAACTAACTGAAACGAGGGATTTATACAGATAAATCCCTCATTTACATTAGCAGTACTGCGAGAAACGCACACATCAGGTTGCTTCTATTATTCTCCGTTTCTCACCTAAGTGTGACGGTACTAATTAGCCGGCGTTTGTCCCCTTGAACAAAGGAATAATTTCATGAAATAAGTCAGATAAATAACTCGAACGTCGGTATTAATCCATATACATCCCGAGGGCCGTAGGCCCGAGGGATGTATATGGATTAATACCTCCGTTCTCGGCATTTATCTCTTACATAAAATAAATTGGTTAACCTACAGTAGTAAAGATGGACATGTACAGCTTATACTACACAACTTAAGTAAAAATAAGTCACATAATAGCAATCATCAAGGTGTGATTATTTGTTGACAGGAACTTGGCTGACAACGAGCTGAAGGAACTGCCCAAAGGAGTTTTTTCTAACAATACCCAGCTGCGGCATCTGTAAGTATAACTCCTTTTGTCTGTAAAATAATAATCGAGGGGCTGGTGTTGCATAAAAAGAAATGTTGGGTTTGTGTCTCCTATAATAAATAACAGTTTGCAAATGGTAGCGCATACTCTGTATACACTGGTTGATCCGCTGTAATCACCTTTTGTTGTGTATCGCATACTACGTACAATTAAAAAGTTTAACAATTGCACGTGTTGTCACGTACAGAAAAGTTTGTATTTTCCTTAAGAGATCAAACTTGGGCCGCTACTTGGTAGTTGTTCTTCACGGGCACACCATAATAGGTATTATTCGTTGGCCCCTTGGCTTAAGCCTCGGCGCCATATAACAGTTAATCTGGGAACAGAAATGACTGAATGCAACTAAGGGAATGATTGAAAATGTAATTCAGCCAGGATTTGAACCTGGATCTCCAGATTACCAGTCGGATGCCTTAACCACTCGGCCACTGAAATTAAGCCGGGAATGTCTTCGTTTGCAGTCCAATCCATAATGTCAAAGATGGAACGGATGGTTTCACCTATGAAACGATCTTTAATATACCCTGTTTGATTATGATGAATGATATAAGGCAAAACATTTTTTAATCTCGATGCAATTACCTTAGACAATATTTTTGCATCAACGTTCACAAGAGAAATGGGGCGCCAGTTTTCAATAAGAGAACGATCTTTTCCTTTTTTCTCAATAAGCGTGATAATCGCATGCTTTTGAGAATGGGACAACTCCCCTTTCTCAAAACATTCATTTGCACACCTTATGAAGCAATCATTGATTAAAGGCCAGAATTTTTTATAAAATTCAATTGGAATTCCATCGTTTCCTGGAGATTTGTTAGTTTGAAAGGTATCAAGAAGACGAAAGCATTCCTCTGAAGTGATTTTACCTTCACAGGAGATTTTCTGTTCTTCAGAGAGTTTGGGTATATTTAAATTATTTAAAAAGGAATCGATTTCATTTTCAATATCCGGACGATTGTTTTTACTCTTGTACAAGTCGCAGTAAAATTGTTCTGCCTCATTTAGTATGCAGAGTGGATTTGTTTTAATTTCGTCGTTTACATACAATTTACGTATGTGCTTCTTGACGTGATTTCTCTTTTCTAAATTTAAGAAGTACTTTGTACTCTTCTCGCCGTATTCGTGCCATCTAGCACGTGCGCGTACAATGATTCCTTTGGTTTTTTCTTCATAAAAATATTCTAGTTCTTTCTGAGCAACATCAAACAAAGTAGCATTAGAATCACTAGGGTTGCTTTCGAAAGCTTGCTTTGTTACGTTTAGTTCATTTTGGAGTTTTGTTTCCGTTTCCTTTCTTTGCCTTGCCTTTCTACTGGAGTGACGGATAGCATGAGCTCGTATATTATATTTAACCCAGTCCCACACACACCGATCGTCGGAAAGTTCTTCCCGTCCTTCTGCAATCCACACTGGAATCATTTCGGTTGTACTGTTAATATATTCTTCATCGTCTAGTAAAGAGCAATTCAACTTCCAGTAACTTGGTCCTCTACCCACATGATCAAGATTTCCGCCAATCTCTAAAAAGATCGCATCATGATCTGTTCTAATTGCTGGAATTATATCCGTCAGTTGTACCGAATCGGTTAAGTTATTCGAAATTAACCAATAGTCAAGACGACAAAAGATTCGAGGAGATTTTTTACTCCATGTGAAGCTCTTAGTATCTCAGGACTCAAGATCAATAGCACAAAAACCGAGGGTTTGTGGATTGGCTCTTCTAAAGGAAATAAAGCAAAACCGTTAGGCATTAAATGGTCAAATGAGCCGATAAAAGCCCTGGGGGTGTATTTCACGTATGATCCAAAATTACTGAAAGAAAAGAATTTTATTGAGCGATTAGATAGCATTAAAAAACTTATTAATATTTGGTCCTCAAGAGGTTTATCTGTCTATGGTAAGGTGACAATAATCAAATCCTTCCTTATTCCAAAGTTTGTTTATGTGTGCTCGGTACTACCTACACCTAACGAATTAGTGAAACAATTGAATCAACTGTTATTTAAATTCCTTTGGAATGGCACGGATAAGGTAACACGCGTTTCGGTAATAAATGAATACGAGGAAGGTGGATTAAAAATGATCAATTTAGATTGCATGATAAAGTCCTTAAGGCTGGCATGGTGAAAGCGTATTTTTGAAGGTCAGAATGGAACGTGGAAAACCTACCTACAGCACTTGCTAGAACCGATGGGAGGTTTTTTCTTCTTAAATTGTAACTATGACATTAAGGATTACAAAATCTCTTCTAAGTTTTATTGTGAACTACTTTCTTGGTGGTCAGATTTTCGTGACTCTTTTGCCTCTCAGAGAGACTGGCAAAATGTTATTTGGAATAATAAAGAAATTCGCATTGACAAGAGACCAGTTTTCTACAAAAATTATTTCATGGCAGGATTGATCTTTACTCAAGATCTACTTTTCAGTTTAAATATAGAAGACTCTTTTTGCCACTGGTCGCATAAGATTTCCAAAACTAACTTTTTGCAATGGGCTGGCCTTCGACATTCAATACCTTCTTCTTTAAAAATTACTTCTCCCTGTCCATCTACAGCCTCTCCATTATTTTCAATTGATGACTACATCTTTGATGTCACAAAAAAGAAATCAAAGGACTATTACTCATTACTTGCACGCAAAAAAGCACAGCCTCCTAATATCGTTCGTAAATTGCAGAATGATTTTAATTTCTCGTTTGATCAGCTGAGAGAAATCTTCACTCTGCCACATTCTGTTGTGCTTGAATCATACGTAAAAGGTTTTCAGTTCAAAGTGATCAACTCTATTTTATACACAAATTCTAAATTATATAAAATAGGCTTCAAAACGGATGATCTGTGCTCGTTTTGCAAGGCAGAGTCTGAAACCTTACACCACCTTTTGTATTAGTGTCCCTTTGTTAGACAGTTTTGGAATGATTTTCAAGATTACTGGCACCAACTCTCAAATCAGCAAATTCGTCTTACTCTTCAAGATGTTTTATTTGGAATTATAACTAAACCATGCCCTTTACTTAACCTACTGAGTTATTTTATAATAATTGGGAAACTGTTTCTATGGGACTGCAGAAGAACCCAGATTCGACCCAAAATCCAAGGATTTCAAAGTAAAATAGTCATAAAATATGAAACCGAAAGAAAGATCAATAACACAAAATTCTTTAAGAAAAAGTGGGTACTATCCCCAGTTTAATGTGAAGTACTTTTGTGTGGTATTTTCATTCATAAGTGCAACTGTAACCTATTGTAAGTCTCTTTTTTCTACTTACTTCGGTAGTAACAACTTTTAATTTAATTTTAATATTGCAACTATCGTGTAACTGTATATTGTAAGTGTTAGTAGAAGTATTTAAGTATTGTTTCTATTATGATAGTATTAGTAGTAAATTTGAGTGAATTGTAATTCATTGTAAGTCTAAAAAATAGTCATACCTTGTCAGTGGAAGAATTTAATTTAATATTGTAACTAATATTATTATTATTATTATTATTACTTTTTTGTAATTTAGGTTAGTATCCTAAGTTGGTATGGTTAGTATTGTAAGTAAAGTTTAGTATTCTATAGTTAATAAAAAAAAAAAAACTCGGCCACTGAAAAAAAACACGCTGGCAACGTGGCTGATTATTGAACTTATCAGTAGTGGCAAGTTGGAGAGAAATTTCAATATATTTTCTGCAATCAGGGTCATCTCACTACTTCTTCGCTCGATCGGTGATGGACGGCCAAATGTACCAAAGGAAATCGATTTCTATTCAGCTACCCCCCCCCCCCCCCCCTCCCTTACTCACTGGAAAAGAAGGGGACAAGAAATCAGTTTTTCCTTAATTGATAGCGGTGTTCATCAGAAATCTTCTGAAATGTTTACAGCCCGATGTTAAGTCATTTCTTTATATTAAAAGGTTTCTCTCGCATAAGCACAAGTTATATTTCATGCTAACGAATTCGACAAACGCATTGAAAAACTAGCAAAGAAAGAAGCATCAAAGAAGCATTTCAAATAAAAGAAAGAAGCATTGATCGCTTTAAATGATCACAATCATAATATCCACGACGATCCAACGTGCGGCCTTATTAAACCTTTCAAGTAAGAACCGGTATAATAGGCGAGCAGATCCTCGATGAAATTATTACCTCTATCACATGGAACAGTTCTTTATTAGCGGCCAGAGACGAAACATGGAGAACTGTGTTAGAAGTGGTCACTTGCAGGCGATTTGTCAAAAAACACTGGGAAGATCATTAAAAAAAATAGTAATAAATAAATAAACATATAAAACGGGACTCGGCATAAACAATCATGTAGAAAAATTGAGGCAATTTAGCGGGCGTGACAGTAATTTCCCACATCTAGGGAAACAAAATCATGCACAACTTTATAAGAAGTGATCACTTGCAGGACATTTGTTAACAATGTCTGGAAAACCTCATTTAAGAAAAAAATATGGGATTCTGCATAAACCATCATGTAGAAAAATCGAGGCAATGGAACTGCAAATTTGCTCAGAGAGTCTCTAAATTTCTTGTAGTTTATAGTCTTAGATTATTAGGGTCTTACCCTATATTTTGTTTAAAGCCTTTCATGATAGGGGAAAACTCGACGATTAACATGAACATATGATAAGTAAAAGAAGCTTGATTATCATGGACACGTTGGTATAAAATTTACCTAGCCTTTGGCTCCATTGAGGATTAATGATTTTTAAATAAGGCTTTGCGATTTCTATTTATTTAGACAAAAAATAAATTGGTTAACCAACACTAGTAAAGATGTACATGTATAGCTTATACTACACAACTTAATAAGTAAAAATAAGTCACATAATAGCAATCATCAAGGTGTGATTATTTGTTGACAGGAACTTGGCTGACAACGAGCTGAAGGAACTGCCCAAAGGAGTTTTTGCTAACAATACCCAGCTGCGGCATCTGTAAGTATAACTCCTTTTGTCTGTAAAATAATAATCGAGGGGCTGGTGTTGCTTAAAAAGAAATGTTGCGTTTGTGTCTCCTATAATAAATAACAGTTTGCAAATGGTAGCGCATACTCTGTATACACTGGTTGATCCGCTGTAATCACCTTTTGTTGTGTATCGCATACTACGTACAATTAAAAAGTTTAACAATTGCACGCGTTATCATCTACAGAAAAGTTTGTATTTTCCTTAAGAGATCAAACTTTGGCCGCTACTTAGTATGTGTTCTTCATGGGTACACCATAATAGGTATTATTCGTTGGCCCCTGGGGCCTAAGCCACGGCGCCTTATAACAGTTAATCTGGGAACAGAAATGAATGCAACTAAGGGAATGATTGAAAATGTAATTCAGCCAGGATTTGAACCTGGATCTCCAGATTACCAGTCGGATGCCTTAACCACTTGGCCACTAAAGAAAAACACGCTGGCAACGTGGCTGATTATTGAACTTATCAGTAGTGGCAAGCTTTGAGGGAAATTTCAATATATTTTCTGCAATCAGGATCATCTCACTACTTCTCCGCTCGATCGGAGATGTACGGCCAAATCCACCAAAGAAAATTGATTTCTATTCCGCTCCCCCCTTACTCACTTGAAGGGACAAAAAAAACGATTTCCTTTAATTAATAACAGTGTTCATTATAAATTTTCAGAAATGTTTACAGCTTTATGTTAACTTATTTCTATCCATTAAAAAGTTTCTCTCACATAAGCAAAAGTTACATTTCATGCTAACGAATTAGACGAACACATTTAAAAACTAGCAAAGAAAGAGGCATTTATTGCTTTAAATGATCACAAGCCTAATTTCCATGACCATCCGACGTGCGGTCTTATTAACCCTTCCAAGTCAGAATCGGTATAATGAGCGAACAGATCGTAGATGAAATTATCACCTCTATCATATGGAAGAGTTTGTTTTATTAAAGGGCGTGACAGTTTATTCCCCACATCCGGAGAAGAAACATGGACAACTGTTTCAGAAGTGGTCACTTGTAGACGATTTGTTAACAATCCCTGGAAAACCTTTTTCAAGAAAAAATAAACATATGTAATGGGATTTTGTATAAACGATCATGTAGAACAATTGAGGCAATGAAACTGCAACTTTGTTACGAGATTCTCTAAATATCTTTATAGTCTTACACTTTAAGGTCTTACTCTATATTTTGTTGAAAGCCCTCCGTGATAAGAGAAAACTCAACTGTTAACATATGATAAGTAAAAGAGGTATGATTATAATGGACATGTTGGTATAAAATTTACGTAACTTTTGGCTCCTTTGAGGATTAATGATTTTCAAATAGACATAAAATAAATTGGTTTATCAACACTAGTAAAGATTTGTAGCTTACTACACAACTTAAGTAAGGATGAGTCACATGATAGTCGCGATTAAGGTGTTATTATTTGTTGATAGTTGTTCTATGGCACCATTTATATCAACATAATAATCTTTGTTTGCATTCGTTGGCTAATAAACTGCAAATTAATGCATTCCGTAAGGGCCGGTTTACAAGCTACTACCTGTCAGCGGATTTCGTGGCTCGACAGTATTGGAAAAAAATCCCCTGTGTATTTTGACAGACGATTTACAGCCAAAGGCATCCGTATTCAGGAAATATGTTGAAGAGCGGGAAGACACTTTCGTACAGACCAATGTCAATGAAATTGTAAAAAAAAAAAAAAAAAAAAAACGTACACGTACGAAATACGCAGGAATGCATCTGGTATCTTGTAAACCGGCCTTAAGTTGAAAGACCCCGGCAATCTTAGAATTTTCTCAATATTCGAACGGTTTACATAAAGTAGTTTTCGAGAAATTGACCTTTTAAGAGCGGCTTTCCACAAATATCGACCAAGCGGTGGCACAAGTCAAAAAATTGATTTGTTCATATTTTGCTCATAGGTAGTCCCTAGTGAGAAACAAAACTGAGCTGTAGTTAGTTTTTCCAAATACCGCTTCCTTTCGCGTAAATATGCGAAAAACGATTTTGTCTCAGTTGAGCTCAAAGTCCGCTTTCGGCGACTTCGAATTTTCCTTAACTTTCGATGGCTCGCGTATCAATCAACAGACTGTTACTAACCTTCGAATGGCATTTATTGCTTTATTAGGCCTTCCTCTTCTGTTTCACGGAAAAAAAAAATTGCAACCTAAGTTACTTTTCGTCCGAAATAGGTTTAGAAGAGCATGCCGTATAAATGCAAATTTTCAGCAACCACATTTTAGCACTAAAACATTGCCAATTTTACCCATGGGCGATAACCTAGATTTCGCTATAAGGACTTTCTATTGCTTCACTGTATACCTATTGATCAAAATATAAAAACAAATCTCTGGGTAAATGAAAATAAATGACCCGCTAAGCATCAGATAAATCAGCATTTTCTTGAGATTTGGCGATCGAAGCCCAAGAAAGATGGCGTGACACACTGTCACGGGTACAAATAGTTTTCCGTTTTAGGAAAAAAATGAAGCGACATTTAAAAGGAAGTATTTTTCATTCGCAGTAGAAAAATCTTTGGATGGAAAGTTCGGTAACGTTACGGACCAATATATATTTCGGCTGCATTTTAGCGATGGAAATTTCAGAGTATCCGTTCGCTCTGAAGCGGCGTCCATTTCGTTTTTGTGTAATATTATTTTTTTCTTAAAATCCTCTTCCTATTGCCAAAAGTTTCCAATTCATGAAGTTTTCAGAAGCGATGTTTTATGAAAATTATTTGACATCGGATTTCCCTACAAACACTGTTATTTCGAGCCTGTTTGCCTACTCGTCAAAATGGCGTCGAAAACCGTGATAAGGCCTATTAACATACCGACCAAATTTGACGGCATTTAAAATGAAGATTTTATGCTTTGTTCAGTGGACTTCGAAAATAATGTGCTTCTTTCTGAGTATTTGTTCTGCGTACCAAAGTATGGAAGCAAACGGACATAAGTTACAAAAACTAGTCACTTTAAAAAGTCTTTATCCCCAATTTGAAATAATCATGTGAGAAGAAGACATTGAAACATACAAATCTTTATGGTGGCACTTCCGGTTTATGGTTGTCACGCAACGGCCGGTGTAGCTTGCGAGTTGTTTATCAAAAAAATATATAAATGTTTATTAATTCGTAAACTGGATTGTTTTGTTATTCAGAGGGTAAGAGTACAGAAATAACCCCAGTGCGGGTTAATGAAGAGTTCGATGCTAAATTCTTGTTAAAACGTGCACGGAATGATCATAAAATACTGAAAAACGAACTCGTCGTCGACACACTAATAAAAAAAATGCTTGTATCGAGCGGGAATAGATGAAGAATGTGCCAAAAACCATATGTTGGATTTTTTTGTAAGGTATCAGCTTAGTTTTCGTATCTTTGTGTCTGAAAATGATGCACGTTTTTGAATCTCTTATGGCTTTCGCTGTTTGCGGTCACCGGCTATGTCACACCATTGTTTACAATGCGAATGCCAGATTTTCGGCAGCGTAGGTGATAAATTCGAGGCCCTGCAGGTCTCTTAAAATAATTTACCCCAAGTTTTGCTTTGATGTTATGATTGATAAGTACACAGTGAAACCATAGGAAGTCATTTTATGATAATTTAAGTTATCACCCATGGGTTAAATTGCCGGTATTTCAGTTCGAAAATTTGGTTGTTACAAATTTGCATTAATAGCATGTTATTCTAGATCTTTTTCGGGCACAAAAGTAACCTAAGTTTTGAATGTTTTTCTGTGGAACAGAAGAAGAAGAAGACCTAGAAAAGCAATAGATGTTATTTCAAGACCATTGACTGGCTGTGGATTGATAAGCGGCCGGCCTAAGTTAAGGAAAATTCAGTCCGGCCGGAAGCGGATTTGAAACTCAACTGAACTGAAAATCGTTTTCCGCATGTTTACCCGTAAGGAAGCCGTATTTAAAAAAACTAACTACAGCCCGTTTTGGTTCTTACTAGGGCCTATCTATGAGCAAAATATGAGCGAAATCGATTATTTGACTTGTGCCACCAAAAGTTGATTTCGGTCGATATTTGTGGAAAGCTGCTCTTAATTTGTCTAGCATTTACAAAGTATGTACGCCGTTGTGGCAACTCTTTCCATCCAGCTGGTGGAAGTTGTTTAAGAATTTTAACAGCTGGTGAAATCCTGTAACGTTAGGAGTAGCCAGCGTGTTAGACTCTAGGACAAATTAGGGAGGGTGGAGGGGAATCGGTCACGTGGAAAGCGAGGGATCCAATGTCAGGATCGGTAAGACAAAGATAAAAAGAAACACAGTACCGTAGCGCAACGTCAACCTCTATTGCAACATTTTTACTTGAATTATATTTACAATTTACAATTATAAGCGTATTAAGTGTAACTGTAAGCTTGTTAAGTCCATATTTGTCGTCCGATGTAATACCATTTGATTCTGTAACGTGGGAATTTGAATGACGCCATATTTTCACTTATAACCGATGACTAGAAATGTAGCGGCCTTTGCGCGAGATATCTTGAAGTGGAAAGTCTTTCCCCCCATCCAAGTGACTTGAAAATTTCACATATTTACGTATTCACGCATTTCACCTATTCCTGACAAAAATAAGCATAAAAACAATTCCCCTTTTATAAGTGTTTCTGTGTCTACTCTTATGAAGTATGCATACTTACTATCTCATTGTTTTCAAGTAACAAGGAAGTAGTCGGAAGTAACGATTATTTTGTCGATTCACTCATTCCATAAACTGACGTTGTCGTATTTCTGAAAGTTTTGGCCAATAAAGTGTGTGGATATCTTATAAACTTACTAAGAACTTAGACAATCCGCATTTTGCTGTAGGTAGGTACTTGAATAACAACCAGCTGAAGGAACTGCCCAAAGGAGTTCTTGAACGTTTGTTTTGTCTTTCTGTTTTGCTTTTGCTTCTAGAAAAAAGCAGTGGAAATTTATTGAGCCGTGAGAGCAATTGAAAGATCTTTGCTTAGGTTTGATACTGAATTTATAAGCCTTCCCGCAGTGTACACGCGAACAGTATTTGGATGATAAATTTGTAACAAAAGGGGAAACGAGAGTTCCATCACAGCATTTATGTTAACAGAAGAGTCTTTTCGGATACAAGTTAAAATAGAGCTGTAACTAGGATAAGACATATTGGATTAAAAGGCGTTCTATGGTTAAAGAGATTTTAAAAAATGAGATTTCGGCTATCAGTCTATACCCTTTAACGAATGAAAAATGTGACGCGTAAACGGAAATATATACAAAAAAGGTGCTAAAACTTGAGAATAAAAAAAGAAGTGTGAAAAAAGCTAAAAGATAAAAATGGAAATGGGGACTAGTTACAATAAAACGGAAAAGTTCCTAGGCAACGGTTTTGAGTTATTATCCAAGTCGACAATTTTTGCTGTGTGTCAGGATTCGAGTGTTTTACGAACGCGGTAATCGCCTTTGTCTATGACACAAGCATTGTCGAAATCAATGCAATGATTGTTTTTCCATGCATGGTTGGGAACATTAGAGCCATTAGAATAGTTCTTTAAGTTCCGTTGATTTGGTTTGGAAGCATCTTCCGGTTTCTCCTATTTAGTTCCAAGGACAGTCTTTACATGGAATTTTGTCAACAACATTGCATTGAAGCCGATCCGAAGGTTGTCTGAACTTTGGACATGGGAATTCTTGATGAAGGGTTTTGAGTGGTTTGTTGTAAACACGGATATCATCTTTGCTTCCAAACCCGCACAAAGGAGCATGGCAAAATATGGCATTATGCTATGGTATCGCGATTTTCCTATAGTTCTGTCTTACGCGAGAGACGTCAATATCTCTTGGTATTGCCTTGTCACTTTTGCGGGCTGTGATTGGTTCCAAAATAGTGATTGACATTGCGACATTGAGCTGGGTTGCCCACGTACCGCATCAAATTCGAAATTTTCTGTCAAAAAACTAGCCTGTGACTGGTCAAAACTGACTGTGACTGGCGTCGCTTTATTCATATAGCTTTCCGAACTCTCACGCAGAGTTGATTGAACTTTTCGTTTACTGATTGAAAACGAGCTTCTGAGTGCTCTCATTCAACAATTTTCGTCGAATTTACCTCTTCACTGGAAATCTTCATTACAAATGTTATGTTTATACATTACTATTAGTTCATTTTAATAGAAACCTGTAGTTCTAAAGCCTGGTTCACACGAGCAACGCAAACGCAAGCGCAAACGCAAGCGCAAGTGCAAGAGACGTTCACACGTCGAACGCAAACGCAAGCAGAATGAGATACGCACGCGCATTTCAGTCTTGATCCCAGAGTCCGCGTTACCCTAGAACAGCAGTCGGGAAGTGAGGACTCTGGAAACGAGATAAAAGATGGCGGACGAAGATGTTTTGGGGTTGTTTTTCTTTTTCGTTTTCGGCCTTCGTCCTTTAAGGCGAAGGCGCCGAATGCAGATGCAGAGAAGAGAAAGACGACGTGTCTGGGTTCGAGAAATCTTTCGTCGAAGACAACTTCAGGGAGATTACCATAATTTAGTGAAAGAACTGCAGCTTGGCGATAGAGAGTTCTACTTTCGGTAAGTAATAAGCTTGTAATAGATCGACTCTTACTCTCTTCCAGTGAACACTGTTAAGAATAACATATTTCTTTCATTCACGGCGGTAATCAGAGGTTGGCTTTTCCTAGCATTGCACCGTCGTTGTTTGTTAACCATGATGTTGAGAATGATGTATTATTCAGTAATGACGCAGGCAAACTCGGAAAAAAGAAATTCCAAGTTCGGCTATCAGGAGTCGAACCTAAAACCTTCCGATTACTAGTTCGGATGCTCTACCACTGACCTACAGGAGACTTGTGGGAGCTAAGGCCATTTAACTAGGTTCATGGGACAAACATCTTGCATACAGTACTGCTAGGATTGGAATATCAATGAGTGGCATATGCGCAATGAAAGGAAATGTGATGAAATATTATTGATGTAATAATATTGGTGTTGTTCTGCATACATGTAAATCCTCCGTTTCCTCCCGTGTGACTAATATTGCTACAATTTTAAGTTACAGTGTTCTAAAGTACATACATAATTATGTCTTTTTCTCTTATGTTTTTGACAGGTATCTGAGAATGTCCCCCGAAACGTTTGAAACTTTGCTGCATTTGATTGGTCCCCGTATTACTAGATCAAAAACAGTCATGAGAGAACCAATAAGTGCCGCTGAACGTCTTACTATGACTATTCATTATCTAGCATACGGTGACAGCCAACAGTCAATGTCTTTCTCCTATCGCATTGCAAAGTCCACTGTTTCTTCTATAGTACGTGAAACCTGCAGTGCCATTTGGGAGACACTTCATAGCACATATGTAAGGGCTTCCAACACCCAAGCAGACTGGAAGGAGATTGCTAATCAATTTCAAGACTTATGGAATTTTCCACATGTGGTTGGAGCAATCGATGGGAAACACATTGCCATAAAATGCCTTTTAAAAAGTGGTTCTCGGTACCACAATTATAAGGGCTTCTTTAGTATTGTTCTCCTGGCGATATGCGATGTTCATTATGTTTTTACCCTTGTGGATATTGGGGACTATGGTTCTAACAATGACAGCGGCATTTTGACAAATTCAGAAATGGGTAAATTGTTTCGTAGTGGGAAAATGAATCTTCCAGATGCTGAATGTTTGGACAATTATATAACTCAGCGTTTACCATTTTTCCTTGTTGGGGATGAGGCTTTTCCCTTAAAAGAATGGCTTCAGAGGCCTTATCCAGGTAAAGGGATACCAGAGGACAAAGTCATTTTTAATTATCGACTTTCCCGTGCCCGCAGAGTTATAGAAAATGCCTTTGGCATTCTTGCAGCAAGGTGGAGAATTTTTCATACTTGCATACAAACAAGCGTGGAAACTGCTGTGGCTATTGTTCAAGCTGCAATTTGTCTGCACAACTATCTGCGTCAAACCAATGGTGCAGCTTATTGCCCGGCTGGTTTTGTGGACAGTGAAGACAGTTCAGGAAGAATTAAAGAAGGGGAATTGAGAAGAATTGTGTCAGCTGAAGGTGAGAATGGTGCATTAAAACCCCTTCCACTTGCTCGAGGGTCAAGACAAGTGAAGGCTGCTGTTGAAGTTAGGGAGATTTTCAAGAATTATATGGTCTCTAGAGAAGGAGCAGTCCCCTGGCAATGGGATTATGTGAGAAGCAGAGGTCCAGTGATTGAAAGTTAACTTTACTTTTAACTTTAACATTCACAAACAAAATGAATTCACATGGTAAAAAACTCAAGTTAACTTATGCTGAAGTTCAAAGCCTCAAAAACTAACAAAAGAAATTCAGCTACAATTTTAATGTTCTAACTGGAGATATTTTTCCTGGTAATAGCACAATTAAAGTATCTATTTCAAAAATTCCCTTTAGCAGGAGAAAGAAACCTAACAAGCAACAATTTTCTTCACTGACATGAGTGTCTGATAAACAAACTCAATACTGAGATTAAAGTAGTCAGTCAGCATCACAGCTGCTTACATACAAACAAAGTTGTTTAACAGGAAAGAAGTCTCAGGGTTATTAAAGGTAATCTTCTCTACTTGAGTTACAGTTTGGTTCAATTACTAAGGTCCTCCAAAAAGCTGTTTTTTGTTGGAAAAAATGACCAGGAGGAAAACATTGTACTTTGGTTGTCAAGATCAGGACTTGAAGTACGAAATAATCTTTGTGCACCTGCAGCAGCAGTTGACGAACCTTCTGGGGTATAAAAGTGAGGTGCAGTAAAATTTCCATGCTTAAGATTACCACCCTGTATGATTGGAGGACTTTGCATAGTGTGGGAAATATTTGGAGCTGAGGTGTTCCTTTCCCAGTTGTCTTTTACTGCAGTACTTGCTCTCATTTGATGGTCATATATCAATTGATTGATTTTCATTTTAATCATGAGTTTATCGGGCAAACCAATTTTTCTTAGTTCCGAGGCGATTAGTTCCCCAAATAAAGTGTCTTCATCTCTTTCTTGAATTTGTTGCTTGTCCTTAATGCAAGACACCAGGCTGGTACCAATGTCTTGGAAAATCTTCAATTCTTTGTTGTAATCATCCATGTCCTCCACCCTGTTGTTAACAATATTTGTTATAAAGAAACATTAGAACAACATTAATGGGCCCTGGATATTTACATGGTACAAATCCACCATGCTGGAGGGTAACCGATGCAGTGGGATGATAACTGGTCAAAACACCCCTTTATTCATAAGACTTAACACCCCCAGAGACAATCAGGATATTTATGTAATTCTTTGTTCTAAATGTAAGAAGCTACAATATATATCAATTGATTGATAAATTGCCTGATAAACTGATGATTAGAGCTTCGCTTTCATTAGGGGGTGTTATGCCTTATTTGCTGGGGGCTTTTTGTCAAGGGCATTTATTCTTAGCGGTGTTTTGACCATAAACCAGTGGGACAGCGAGACAAAGAGCTTGCAGCTATTCAAATGTTAATTAACTTCCTCTTGAGTTTCCCAGTGGGTTGCTTGTCTTCTGGCATGGCAACATTTGAACCATGTGACTAGCTAGCTGTAAACAGCCCATTCTCAAAAGGCTACCTCTGGCAGCATGAGAAGGGGTTCCAAAAAAAAAAAGACTAAAATATTAATGTTGTACAGCAAAAGAAAATCTCTTCACAGGGTCGACTTTCCTATAGCAGTGATTGTGTTGATTGCCATGCAGTGTAGGTTTTGGTACCTTCCGTTAGAGGGAGAACCACAAGTAAGGTACCAGTTGTCAGAAGGAATAAATACCTCTAGGGGTAAAAAAATATTTTTGAGCATCACCACAAGATGGATTACCCCTTATATGTTTATAGATGGCCACCTTAGTGGGCTGACATTGGGGGTGGGGGGGAGGGGGGACAGCGGGGGAGGTGCTGATAGTTTTCTAAAGAGTCTCTTTAATGCAAGTTCTGAAGTTTTTACCTTGTCAAAGTGCACATTATAAAGTACCAGTGCCTGGATACCTACCAAATGTTCAAATAATTCTTGTTATAACAGGTTAACATAAGAAATTTCAGTATTTTTTTTTGGGGGGGGGGGGGGGGGCGGAATTCTAATGGCAAACAAGTCTCCTACACACTACATTTAGAGGCATGTTTGCCTTTTTTTTTATATGATGGGGGTTTTTACAAGACTTCTTAAGTTGGCACTGACTTCCTTTGGAGAAAATTTATCTAAACTCAATTTTCGTGACCTACCTTGCCTTTTTCATGTATTTTGGCCGTGCCGTTGTGCGAGACTGAATTTTCCCAGGTGCACTATTGACTGAGAGCTCTGAGGTGGTGCTTTCATTATCATCAGCTTCTTGAACTTCGTCACCTCCTTCCAGTTCTTCTTCTTCGCTTTCGTTGGTCTCTACGTTTATGACATTTGTCTTCGTTTTCCTTGCTTTCACATATGGATCCAGCCATGCCATGAATGGAAAGAGGTCTGAGGTACTTACTTTGGCTTCTTCTCTATCTTTTGTCCCAGCACCGGACACCTTCTTTTCCTCAACTTTCTTTTTGTCTCGACTATAACGGTTTCTTAGATACCTAAACATTGTCTTAGCTTCTTCTCCTGTTCAAGAGAATGGAAATATTGACCATTTTATTGTGTTTGTGAACAATTCATAAGCTTAACTATGCTGCAGTTTCTACAAAAACGTAAGCTTATATATAACTTATTTTCCTCCGTGTAGTACGACATACCGTTTTCTAGCCCCACTTCTCGTGCCACATCGCTCCACGCA
This sequence comes from Pavona decussata, assembly GCF_977016875.1. Classification (NCBI taxonomy): domain Eukaryota; kingdom Metazoa; phylum Cnidaria; class Anthozoa; order Scleractinia; family Agariciidae; genus Pavona; species Pavona decussata. The sequence goes on from NW_028145617.1 coordinate 60,321, forward strand.
AGTTGTTTTTTGTTTTTTTCTTTAAATCCACTGCAACCTTTGTCGTACAGTACAGGGTATTTTCTTACACTCTCGGCAAGCTTTTCGTCGCATGCGGACGCCATCTTGGTTTGAACGTAAACCGCACAGGCATGGAACGAGTGTTGTTCATCTTGCGTTTGCGTTTGCGCTTGCGTTGCCCCGGTTCACACGTGTGAAATGCAAACGCAAGTGCAAATGCAAGCTCAAGGAAATGAAAAAGTTTCCATTTCTTGCGTTGGCGCTTGCGTTTGCGTTTGCGTTTGCGTTGTGGTAGTTCACACGTGTGTTTGCTTGCGCTTGCGTTTGCATTTGCGCTTGCATTTGCGTTGCTCGTGTGAACCAGGCTTAAGAGATCTGAAATGGCGGTTATTGATTAAATTATCAAAACTTCAAAACAAACTTCCAAATCAATCACGCGTTTCCAATTAAAAATTATTCTGATTGTCTTAAGCTAAAGTCTTGTAAATTCATTTTTTCCATCAACAGAGGCTATATAATTTTAACAAAGCTTAACAATTTGTCATGAAATTGAAAGTCACTTGTCATTTGGGAAGTTAATGTTAATCTGGCAACAGTTTAAAGTGGAACAACTGTCGGCGTTCGGCGCTCGTCGCGTTTACAGTTGTGGCCGTGCTATTGTAAACAGCTGTAGAGCATCTTCCCGGTTCTACCAGTCGATCAAACAGTTCTGGGTTTGTACGGCGTTTTGAGAGTAGGACTGGATGGGGATAGGTTTGGCGTGCCCAGCTCAGAGATTGCCAGTGAATTGAAATGACCACGAAGACTTTGAATAGCTGTTTTTCGACCCGACGAGTTGGTAAAGTTACCCTCCTTTTGGATTTCTGCCTTCTCGACCATTCTTTTAATGATGTTGGCCAGTCCGTCTCTCTTAAGTGGAAGCTTCTTATACCAGATGTCTTCTCTGGGATTATCGATGGGCTGCAAATAGAATTCGCCGATACACTCTGGTCTGTGACTTAAATACTTCTTTAACGCAAGGTACGGATCTCTCTCACCACCCTTTCCTTGAACTATTTTGTTGTTGTACTTCCGTCTTGCCTTTGGGTTGTCAGTTTCCCAGGTTCTCCTTTTTGTGGAACGCTCTGTGTATTCATAGAAGTTTCCTCGGTCTGTGAAGTCTTGAACCTTACACGGTTCAAATGTTGTTGTCGGCCTCTCATGCCTAACAATCTGGTGTTGTTCCACCTTATAAGATGTAATAACTGTCGCGGAAATTTCAAAGCAATAGCAGCACCCGTCCGCAGCTTCTCTATATGACTTTCATCGAACGGATCAGCCCTGTTAGGACGGTTTCCTTTTCCTTCAGCCTTTAGTTGCTTTCTTTTTGAAGCGAGCTTCTTTTTAAGATTTTCATCCTCTCAGATGTCGAAGGATTCGTCGTCCTTTTCTTTCGAGAAAAAAATATTCTTAAACCATTTCGGTAAGTGCTCAGGGTTGACGGTTCGTATTATTTGCCAAGCCTATCTTTACTTGTATCTCGTATTACGAGAAAAACGTGCTTTAGCACGTCGGAAGCGTTGGATTTGTTGATGCTTGTCAACTGCAGTGTCTGGCCATATCGATCATTGTACCAAGCTTGAAGGCGACGATCAGCACTGACTCTCAGTTCCTTTGACAGTGTTCTACGCAACCTGCTTCTTCTGGAACTTTTCAATCTCCTCGTCGTCTAAGATAACAAAGCTACTTCTTTTCTTTCTAGGATCAGTTTGGGGCTCAGTTTCGTTAGCTTTCGCCTCGCTATCTTTACTTGGCGACTCTCTTGCTTCGGTTTCGGTATCGATGTTGTCAAACAACTCTTTAAAAAAAGTACCGCAAATATCAACATTTGGCATTTCGCCCAATTCATCTTTACGGGAAACGATATGGGACCACGACAACTCTTCCATTGAATTTCCACACTTCTTCTGTTTCAATTAAACGATTTCAGACATTCAGACACGAAAAATTACGAAATTGCCGGCAAATTTGGAATATCAGGCGACGAAATTAGTTTGCGCGTGCAAAATGTTGCCATGGATACGTATGCAGGTAGCAAGAATATACATTTTGACCAGGCGCAAAATAATTTATTTTCAGTTTTACTTGTCTAAATAATGGATGAATCGCGAAACAAAACTAATTCCAATTTTGAGACGGCAATACCGCGTTATATTGACGGCGTTGGAAGAAAAAAAAAATTCGTATTAGTTTTCGTCGCTACGCGACTCCGCCCAATTACGTAATATAATTTTCCCCAGCTAACCGTCAATATAATGCGGTATTGCCGTCTCAAAACCGCAATTAGTTTTTAATATCAGAAGAAATGATCATGCTAAGAGAAGACTTGCTAAACATGCAATGTTATTGTTTTCGCCGAAGGGCATAACCGTCAAATATAAGTAGCAGGGCAAAGGTTAGGGGTCAAGGCTTGCAGTCGACAAGGTTGCAGGTGACAAATCATAGGTTACCGGTATAAGGAAGACACAAACATAGAGTAACCAAGAAAGCGGTCATTGCACTTGTGGTCACTATTGACTTGGGTGAGAAATTCAAGAGAAACGCAATGGCAGATGATTAACCTGCGTAGCAGACGTTTCCGTTTCCTTCAAGCCAAGCGGGGTAAGCGCGCGAGGGCATTGGGGGAAAAGGAGCAAAAAAGTAGGAGCGGGGGGGAGGGGCGGGGAAGGAAAGGAAACGCCTGCCGCTGAGCCCAGACATTTTACCGAACGCCCCCAAATGGCTTCGCTCCCTTGGGGCCTACACTGTCACGTCAAATGTCACACGAGAACCAATCATTTTTTTAATAATTTCTGGTAAATCTCAGCGAAAACCGCGGCGGGCAACTTGTTTACTTCAAGTAGCAGTATTTTAGAAGATTTTCTCGAACTTTACGTCGCTCGAACGAAGCGTAGATAAAGTTACCCAAGACAAATTTTACTTATGTTTTAGAATATCAACTCATTTGCTTACAGCTGGAATTACATACAAAATGAGCTTGTCCCACATGGCTAAAATACTTCCTCGCGTTTCCAGGATAAATTGGTATTTCGCGTAGCGTGAAATACAACGTCGTTCTAAATATTGAAAACTTCCTTTTCAGACCGTGGTTAGAACTGAAATTTTCCAGCAAAATATTTACTTGAGGCCTCCTTAATCTATTTATGATTACAGAGTTTGAATAAAAAATTTCTTTTTTCCTATGCTTAGATCAGATCTAGGAAGATCAAAGAGAGTCTACTCGCAGGGTATTCGTACGCGAAACAAGCTTTCAGACCAGCCAATGTTGCTTCCAGCTTTTTGTGTCTTTGATACCGCCGACAACCAGAACAAATTTTCTTAAATTTTTAAAAATTCCGGCGGGATTTCAAAAAACGAATGACACCATGTTCACCGGTTGAGACGATAATAGGTTACCAACAAATCAAAGCGCAATGAAAACTATATTTTGAGCGTGACCGAGAATTTTGATTTCGCTTGATGTTAATAGACATTCGCTCTTAAAGCAGTCCTTTGCTCCGGTTTCAACTGAATTAACGTATCTCCCTGCGAAAGTAGTTTAGTCGTTTCCAAAGAAAAGCAAACTCGAAATCGAAAGGACACTCGAGAGAGTTGTTTTCCGCCTCGACCATATTTTCATCTTTGATAAACGGTTAACCGGATGTCGTTTTGGTCTATGAGTTTGATTGACAGACGATTGGCCAATGGTAATACTGTAATTGCCTCCCGTTTGCTGACGAACGGCCTTCGGTAAAATGTCTGGGCTCAGCGGCAGGAGTTTCCTTTCCTTCCCCGCCCCTCCCCTCCGCTCCTACTTTTTTTGCCCTTTTTCCCCCAATGCCCTCGCGCGCTTACCCCGCTTGGCTTGAATGAAACGGAAACGACTGCTACGCAGGCTAGCAGATGACGAGCCATGAAATATGTTAGTTAGGTTGTTTAAACAGAGATCAACTTTGGATTCCATAAATTTGAAAGTATGTTAACTTATTTCTATCTATTAGAAAGTATATCTCACATAAGCACAAGTTACAATGCGTGCCAACAAATTACACGAGCGCATTGAAAAACTCGCAAAGAAAGAAGCATTAAACACTTTAAATGACACCAGCGTAATAAAAACTAAAAAGGAGTCTAAAATTTACCGGTCAGTAAAAACGGTCGTTTAAAAGTGTCCCCTTGCGTGTTGTAAACTTATTGGGGGCATGCTTTAGAACAAAGAAGAGGAAATTTATTGAGTTACAAAGGAGATTAAAAGATCTCTGGTTATATTTGATATATGCGGAATGGATAAGCCTTCCCGCGGTGGACATCTCAACAATATTTGGATGACAAATTTGTAAAAAAAAAAAAGGGGATACGGGAGTTCAATGACACCGTTTATATCAATACAATATTTTTTTTTGTCGTTGGCTGATGAGCTGCAATTTAACGTCTTTTGTAGGGCCGGTTTACAAGCTACTACCTGTCGACAGATTTGGCGGCTCGAGAGTATACGAAAACGAATCTCTTGTGTATTTTCACAGACGGTTTACAGCCAATGGCGTCCGGAATCAAAAAATATGTTGACGAGCACAAGTTTTCTAATTAAGTCGGGCAGACACTTTCTTACAAACCGCAGTGTCAATAAAAATTAAAAAAAAAAAGTCGGATGTCGTAATACACGTACGATTTACCCTGGGATACACCTGGTATCATGTGAGCCGGCCTTAAGATGAAAGACCCCGGCAATATTATAATTTTCTCAAAATTCAAACATTGTAAATAAAGTAGTTTTTGAGAAATTGAACTACTCTTCAAAAAGTATGTACGACTTTGTGTCAACCTGGAATCCTAGGGTTAAACTGCGCGTTGAAAACGTTATAAAACAATTGATTCATGCGTCAGCTGTGCGTTCATCGAGATATGAAGCACTTGGGAAGTTTGGAAAGCACTCAAGAAGCTAGAGTTGCTCTCGGCTACGCCTCGAGCAACTCTTACGCATCTTTCGTGCTCTCCAAACTCCCCGCGTGTTTCATATCTCGATGAAGCACGCTGACGCATGAATTAATTGTTAAATAGCAACTGACAATGGAAAACGTCAGTGTTATCTCACTACTGACCAAACTATTTGAATTCCTTAGTATTAAACATTTACTAAGAACTTAGACAATCCGCATTTTCTTGTTGGTAGGTACTTGAATAACAACCAGCTGAAGGAACTGCCCAAGGGAGTTTTTGATAACAATAAACAGCTGTGGTCGCTGTAAGTATAACTACTCCTTTGTCTGTAAAACAAAACTCCAAGGGCTAGTGCTGCTTGCCGAGAAATCTTGCGTTTTTATTTCCTAAAGTATATTCTCGCGTGCAGCCTTAATTCAGTAACTAGGTGTGAATCAATTCTCAATCAAAAACTGAAAACTGGTTTAAAATGTAATACCAATTGATATTTGAAAACGTCAACCTGGAATCCTCGGGTTAAACTGCGCGTTGAAAATGTTATAAAACAATTGATTCATGCGTCAGCTGTGCGTTCATCGAGATATGAAGCACTTGGGAAGTTTGGAAAGCACTCAAGAAGCTTGAGTTGCTCTCGGCTACGCCTCGAGCAACTCTAACGCATCTTTCGTGCTCTCCAAACTCCCCGCGTGCTTCATATCTCGATGAAGCACGCTGACGCATGAATTAATTGTTAAATAGCAACTGACAATGGAAAACGTCAGTGTTATCTCACTACTGACCAAACTATTTGAATTCCTTAGTATTAAACCTTAGACAATCCGCATTTTCTTGTTGGTAGGTACTTGAATAACAACCAGCTGAAGGAACTGCCCAAGGGAGTTTTTGATAACAATAAACAGCTGTGGTCGCTGTAAGTATAACTACTCCTTTGTCTGTAAAACAAAACTCCAAGGGCTAGTGCTGCTTGCCGAGAAATCTTGCGTTTTTATTTCCTAAAGTATATTCTCGCGTGCAGCCTTAATTCAGTAACTAGGTGTGAATCAATTCTCAATCAAAAACTGAAAACTGGTTTAAAATGTAATAGCAACTGATCTTTGAAAACGTCAACCTGGAATCCTCGGGTTAAACTGCGCGTTGAAAATGTTATAAAACAATTGATTCATGCGTCAGCTGTGCGTTCATCGAGATATGAAGCACTTGGGAAGTTTGGAAAGCACTCAAGAAGCTAGAGTTGCTCTCGGCTACGCCTCGAGCAACTCTAACGCATCTTTCGTGCTCTCCAAACTCCCCGCGTGTTTCATATCTCGATGAAGCACGCTGATGCATGAATTAATTGTTAAATAGCAACTGACAATGGAAAACGTCAGTGTTATCTCACTACTGACCAAACTATTTGAATTCCTTAGTATTAAACATTTCTGGTCTCATTTACAAGTTGTTTCGTGTTGTTGATGTTGTGGTTTATGTTTTGTACTCTATTGCTCTATTTTCTTTTTGTTTGTGTTTTTGTTTTGTCTTCCTGTTTTGCTTCTTACACAAGTCAAAAGACGTGGTCATCTACAAAAAAAAATGGAAAATTATTGAGCTGTGAAAGCAATTGAAAGATCTTTGCTTAGGTTTGAGGCGGAGTTTATAAGCCTTCCCGCAGTGTACACGCGAACAGTATATGGATGATAAATTTGTCACCAAAGAGGAAACGAGAGTTACATCACAGCATTTTGGTTAACAGAAGAATCGTTGTTTACATTCTTTTGCTGATAAGTTAAGCTGCAAATGAATGCAGTCCATAAGGACTGGGTTGCACGCTACTACCTGTCGGCGAATCTTGCGGCCCGACAGTATCGGAACACGAATATTCTCTGTATTTTGACACACGAGTTAGAGCCAAACGAGTCCTGATTCAGGAAATATGTTGCAGAGCACCAGCTTTCTTGTCAAATCGAGTGGACTCATCTGTACAAACCGCCTTTATATCAATCAAAGTTAAAATATATCGGCTGTCAAAACACGCGTACGAGTGTACGCTGGGATACACCTGGTATCATGTGAACCGGCCTTTTAAAGTTGAAAGACCTCGGCAATCTTAGAATTCCTTGAAAATTCGAACGTGATACATAAAGACGTTTTTGAGAAATTGACCTTTTAAACTGTGACAGTCTATCCTTTACAAAGTATGTATGTCTTTTGTGGCAACCCTTTGCATTCAGCTGGCGTGAGTTCGCTGTAAAATGTAACAGCTGGTGAAATCCTGTAGCGTTAGGAGTAGCCTCTAGAACAGGGGAGGGTGGAGGAAAATCAGTCACGTGGGAAGCGTGGAATTCGATGCTAGGATCAATAAGACAAATATAAAAAGAAACACTGTGTCGCAGCGCAACTTCCACCTCCATTGCAACATTTTTTACTTGAATTATAATAACAGTTTACAATTATTTGCTTATAAAGTGTAACTGTGAGATTGTTGAGTCCTTATTGGTTGTTCGCTGTAATGGTCTTTGATTCTGTAACGCGGGAACTTAAATGACGGCATAGTCGCACTTAAAACGGATGACTTGAAATGTAGCGGCCTTTGCGCAAAATACCTTGAACTGGAAAGAAAAAAAAGCCTATAAAATGGGATTGCTTCATGTAAAAAAATCGAGGCAATTGAAGTGCAACTTTGTTCAGAGAGTCTTTAAATCTGTTTATAGTCTTCGAGTATTAGGGTCTTACCCTATATTTTGTTTAAATCCATCCGTGATAGGAGAAAACTCAACGATTAGCATAAACATATAATAAGTAAAAGAACTTTAATTATAATCGACATGCTAGTATAAAATGTATTTATCTTTTGGCTCCTTTGAGGATATTAAATGATTTTCAAATAAGACCTTGTGATTATTACTTATTTAGACAAAAAATAAATTGGTCAACCAACACTAGTAAAGATGTACATTTATAGCTTATAATACACAAGTAACATGATAGCCATCATTTAGGTGTGATTACTTATTCATAGGAACTTGACTGACAACGAGCTGAAGAAACTGCCCAAAGGAGTTTTTGCTAACAATATCCAGCTGCAGTGGCTGTAAGTATAACTTCTTCTTTGTCTGTCAAATAATAATCGAGGGGCTGGTGTTGCTTGAAAAGAATTATTGTGTCTCCAATAATAAATTCGTTTATGCAGCCATTATTCATTAACTAGGCATGAATAAGTTCTCAATCAAAAACTAAAAAGGAGTCTAAAATTTACTGGTCAGAACATGTGGTCGTTTAATAGTATCGCCGTTTTTGTTGTAAACTTATTGGGGGGGGGGGGGGGGGGCATGCCTTAGAAGGAAAAAAAAGGAGGAAATTTATTGAGTTACGAGAGCGATTTAAAGATCTTTGGTTATATTTGATGCATACAAAATGGATACGCCTTCCTGCAGTGAACATCTCAACAGTATTTGAAAGAAAAATTTATAACAAAAGGGTAAATTAACGTGAGTTGAATGAAGCCATTTACATCAATACAATAATCTTTGTTTGCATTCGTTGGCTAATAAGCTGCAATTTAATGCATTCCGTAAGAACTGGTTTGCAAGCTACTACCTGTCAGCGGATTTGGTGACTCGACAGTATTGGAAAACGAATCCCCTGTGTATTTTGACAGACCATTTACAGCCAAAGGCGTCCGAATTCAGTAAAAATGGTGAAGAGCACCAGTTTTTTATTAAATCGGGAACACTTTCGTACGGACCGCCATGTCAATAAAATTAAAAAAAAAAACATACACGTACGAAATACGCATGCAGGGTTACATCTGGTATCATGTGAGCCGGCCCCGGCAATCTTAGAATTTCTCAAAATTCGAACTTTGTACATAAAGTAGTTTTTGAGAAATTGACCTTTTAATGTGTCTAGCATTTACAAAGTATGTACGCTCTTGTGGCAACTCTTTCCATCCAGCTGGCGCAAGTTAGTTGAAAATTTTAACAGCTGGTGAAATCCTGTAACGTTAGGAGTAGCCAGCGTGTTAGACTCTAGAACAAGGGAGGGTGGACGGGAATCGGTCACGTGGGAAGCGAAGGATCCGATGTCAGGATCGGTAAATAAAGATAAAAGAAAACACGGTATCGTGGCGCAACGTCCACCTCTGTTTCAACATTTTTACTTGAATTATATTAACAGTTTACAATCATAAGCGTATAAAGTGTAACTGTAAGTTGTTGGGTCCTTATTGGTCGTCCATAATAACCTTTGATTCTGTAACGCGGGAATTTGAATGACGGCATATTTGCACTTATAACCGATGACTAGAAATGTAGCGACCTTTGCGCGTGATATCTTAAAATGGAAAGTTTTTTTCCCCATCCAAGGGACTTGGAAATTCCACATATTCCTGACAAAAACAAGCATTACAACAAATACCGCCATTTATAAGTGTTTCTGTGTCTACTCTTATGAAGTATGCATACTTACTGTCTCTTTGTTTTCAAGTAACAAGGAAGTAGTCGGAAGTAACGACTCTTTTGTCGATTCACTCATTCCGTAAACTGACGCGGTCGTAGTAGCCAATAAAGTGTGTGGATATCATGTAACCTTACCAAGAACTTGGACAATCCGAATCTTTTTTTTGTTGGTAGGTACTTGAATAACAACCAGCTGAAGGAACTGCCCAAAGGAGTTTTTGAACGTTTGTTTTGCCTTTCTGTTTTGCTTTTTACTCAAGTCAAAAGACGTAGTCATCTAGAAAAAAAACAGAAATTTATTGAGCTATGAAAGTAATTGAAAGATCTTTGCTTAGGTTTGATGCGGAATTTATAAGCCTTCCCGTAGTGTACACGCGAACAGTATTTGGATGATAAATTTGTAACAAAAGGGGAAACGAGAGTTCCATCACAGCATTTCTGTTAACAGAAGAGTCTTTGCGGATACGAGTAAAAATAGAGCTGTGACCAGGATAAGACGTATTGGATTAAAAAGCGTTCTGTGGTTAAAAAGATGAAAAAAATGAGCTTTCGGCTATCAGTCTATAGCCTTTAACGAATGAAAAATGTGGCACATAAACGGAAATATATACAAAAAAAGAAGTGTGAAAAAAGCTAAAAGATAAAAATGGAAATGAGGACTAATTAAAATAAAATGGAATATTGCCTAGGCAACGGTTTTGAGTTATTGTCCGCGTCGACAATTTTTGCTGGGTGTCAGGATTCGAGTGTTTTACGAACGCGGTAATCGCCTTTGTCTATGACACAAGCATTGTCGAAATCAATGCAATGATTGTTTTTCCACGCATGGTTGGGAACATTAGCCGGCCATTAGAATAGTTCTTTAAGTTCCATTGATGTTCCTTTTTGCGGGTTTGGAAGCATCTTCCGGTTTCTCCTATGTAGTCTAAGGACAGGCTTTACATGGAATTTTGTTAACAACATTGCATTGAAGATCCGAACGTTGTCTGAACTTTGGACACGGGAATTCTTGATGAAGGGTTTTGAGTGGTTTGTTATCAAAACGGATATAATTTTTGCTTCCAAACCCACACAAAGGAGCAAGGCAAAATATGGCATTATGATATGGTATCGCGATTTTCCTATAGTTCTATCTTATGCGAGAGACGTCAATATCTCGCGGTATTGCCTTGTCACTTTTGCGGGCTGTGATTGGTTCCAAAATAGTGATTGACATTGCGACACTGAGCTGGGTTGCCCACGTACGCATCAAATTCGAAATGTTCTGTCAAAAACTAGCCTGTGACTAGCGTCGCTTTATTCAAATGGCTTTCCGAACTCTCATGCAGAGTTGATTGAACTTTTCGTTTACTGATTGAAAACGAGCTTCTGAGTGCTCTCGTTTTAACAATTTTCGTCAAATTTACCTCTGCACTGGAAATCTCCATTACAAATGTTATGTTTACACATTACTATTAGTTCATTTTAATAGAAACCTGCAGTTCTAAGAGATCTGAAATGGCGGTTATTGATTAAATTATCAAAACTTCAAAACAAACTTCCAAAACAATCCGGCGTTTCCAATTAAAAATTGTTCTGATTGTCTTAAGCTAAAGTCTTTAAATTCATTTTTTCCATCAACAGAGGCAATGTAACTTTAACAAAGGTTAACAATTTGTCATGAAATTGAAAGTCACTTGCCATTTGGGAAGTTAATGTTAATCTGGCAAGAGTTCAAAGTGGAACAATTGAAAAGATTGGAGAACAACTGTCGGTGCTCGGCGCTCGTCGCGTTTACAGTTGGGGCCGTACTGTTGTAAACAGATGTAGAGCATCCTCCCGGTTCTACCAGTCAATCAAACATTTCCTTCTGGGTTTGTACGGCGTTTTGATTGTAGGACTGGATGGGGGTAGGGTTGGCGTGCCCAGTGAGCTCAGAGATTGCAAGTGGATCGAAATGACCTCGAAAACTTTGAATAGCTGTTTTTCGACCCGACGAGTTGGTAAAGTTCCCCTCGTTGTAGATTTCTGCCTTCTCGACCATTCTTTTGATGATGTTGGCCAGTCCGTCTCTCTTCAGTGGAAGCTTCTTATACCAGATGTCTTCTGTGGGGTTATCGATGGGCTCCAAATAAAATTCGCCGATACCCTCTGGTCTGTGGCTTCAATACTTATTTAACGCAAGGTACGGATCTCTCTCGCCACCCTTTCCTTGAACTATTTTGTTGTTGTACTTCCGTCTTGCTTTTGGGTTGTCACTTTTCTCGGTTCTCGTTTTTGTGGAACGCTCTGTGTATTCACAGAAGTTTCCTCGGTCTGTGAAGTCCTGAACTTTACAGTTGAAGTGTTCTTGTCGGCCTCTCATGCTTAACAATCTGGTGTTGTTCCACCATATAAGATGTCATAACTATCGCGGAATTATCAAACCAATAGCACCACCCGTCCACAGCTTCTCTATATGACTTTCATCTAACGGATCAGCCCTGTTAGGACGGTTTCCTTTTCCTTTCCTTTTCCTTTTCCTTTGCCTTTAGTTGCTTTCTTTTCACGCGAGCTTCTTCCTAAGATTTTCATTCTTACAGATGTCGAAAGACTCGTCGTCCTTTCTTTCGAGGAAAAATCTTCTTAAACCATTTTGGTAAGTGCTCAGGGTGGACGGCTCGTATTATTCGCCAAGCCTATCTTTTCTTGTATCTCGTATTTCGAGTAAAAAGTGCTTCAGCAGGTCGGCAGCGTTGGCTGTGTTGATGCTTGTCAACTGCAGTGTCTGGCCATATCGATCATTGTACCAAGCTTGAAGGCGACGAGCAGCACTCAGTTCCTTTGACAGTGTTGTTCGCGACCTGCTTCTTCTGGAACTCTTCAATCTCCTCGTCGTCTAAGATAACAATGCTACTTCTTTTCTTTCTCGGCTCAGTTTGGGGCTCAGTTTGGTTAGCTTTCGCCTCGCTATCTTTACTTGGCGACTCTCCTGTCTCGCTTTCGGTATCTATGTTGTCAAACAACTCTTTGAAAAAAGTAGCGCAAATATCAACATTTGGCATTTCGCCCACTTCATCACCACGAGAAACGATATGGGACCTCACCAACTCTTCCATTAAATTTCCAGGCTTCTCCTGTTTAAAATTAAACGATTTCAGACATTTAGACACGAAAAATTATGAAATTGCCGGCAAATTTCAAATATCCCGCGACGAAATTTGTTTGCGCGTGCAAAATGTTGCCATGTATACGTTTGCAGGTAGCAAGAATATACATTTTGACCAGGCGCGAAATAATTTGTTTTCAGTTTTACTTGTCTATATAATGGTTAAATCGCGATACAAAATTAATTGCGATTTTGAGACTGCAATACCGCATTATATTGACAGCGTTGCAAGAAAAAAAAAGCCGTATTGGGTTTCGTCGCTACGCGACTCCGCCCAATACGGAATATATTTAATTTTCCCCAACTAGCCGTCAATATAATGCGGTAATGCCGTCTCAAAATCGGAATTAGTTTATGATATTAGAAAAAAATTATCATGCTAAGAGAAGACTTGCTGAACATGCAATGTTATTGTTTTCGCCGAAGAGCATAACCGTCAAATAAAAGTAGCAGGGCAACGGTTAGGGGTCACAGCTTGCGGTCAACAATGTCGCAGGTGGCAAGTCACAGGTTACCGGTATAAGAAAGACATAAACAAAGAATGACCAAGAAAGCGACCTCCATATTGTCGCGTTACACAATATCAATACATTTCGTAGGCCTGATTGCTCGCGGTCATTGCGTTTGTGGTCACTATCGACTTGGGTGAGAAATTTAAGAGAAACGCAAGGGCAGATGATAAGCCATGAAATATGTTAGTTAAGTTGTTTAAACAGAGATCAACTTTGGATTCCATAAATTTGAAAGTATGTTAACTTATTTCAATCTATTAGAAAGTATATCTCACATAAGCACAAGTTGCAATTCGTGCCAACAAATTACACGACCGCATTGAAAAACTCGCAAAGAAAGAAGCATTTATCACTTTAAATGACACCAGCGTAATCAAAACTGAAAAGGAGTCTAAAATTTACCGGTCAGAATACGTGGTCGTTTAAAAATGTCCCCGTTCGTGTTGTGAACTGATTGGAGGCATACTTTAGAACAAAAAAGTGGAAATTTATTGAGTTACTAAAAGCGATTGAAAGACCTCTGGTTATATTTGACGCATGCGGAATGGATAAGCCTTCCAACAGTATTTGGATGACAAAATTTTAACAAAAGGGAAAACGGGAGTTCGATGACACCATTTATATCAATACAAGAATCTTTGTTTCATTCGTTGGCTGATAAGCTGCAATTTAATGCCTTCGGTAAGGCTGGTTTAAAAGCTACTACCTGTCGACGGATTTGGCGGCTCGAGAGTATCGGAAAACGAATCTCTTGCGTTTTTTGACAGATGATTTACAGCCAATAGCGTCCGGATTCAGGAAATATGTTGACGAGCATTAGTTTTCATATTAAGTAGGGCAGACACTTTCGCAATGTCAATAAAATTTAAAAAAAAAAAAAAGAAAAAAAAAATCAGATGTCGTAATACACGTACGATTTACGCTTGGATACACCTGGTATCATGTGAGCCGGCCTTTTAAAGTTGAAAGACCCCGACAATATTAAAATTTTCTCAAAATTCGAAAATCTTACATAAACTAGTTTTTAAGAAATTGAACTAGCCTTTAAAAAGTATGTACGACTTTGTGTCAACTTTTTCCATCCATCTGGCATAAGTTCTTGGTAAAATTTAACAGCTGGTGAAATCCTGTAGCGTTAGGAGAAGCCTGAGTGTGAGGCTCTAGAACAGGGGAGGGTGGAGGGAAATCAGTCGCGTGGGAATCGTGGGATCAGATGCTAGGATCGTTAAGACAAAGATAAAAAGAAACACTGTGTTGCAGCGCAATGTCAACCTCTATTGCAACATTTATACTTGAATTATATTAACAGTTTACAATTATATGCTTATAAAGTGTAACTGTATTAAAGATTGTTGAGTCCTTATTGGTTGTCCGCTGTAATGGCCTTTGATTCTGTAACGCGGGAATTTAAATGACGGCGTAGTCGCACTTATAACGGATGACTTGAAATGTAGCGGCCTTTGCGCGCGATATCTTGAAGTGGAAAGTCCCCCCTCCCCCTCCCCACCCCCCCTTTCATCCAAGGGACTTGGAAATTCCACATGTTTACGTATTTCACATATTCCTGAGAAAAACAATCATTGGAACAAATCCCGTCATTCATAAGTGTTTCTATGTCCGATGAATAATGCATACTGTGTCTTTGTTTTTAAGTACCAAGGTAGTAGTCGGAAGTAACGACTATTTTCCCCATTCACTCATTCCATAAACTTACGCGGTCGTATTTTTACAAGTTGTAGCCAATAAAGTGTGTGGATATCATGAAAACCTACTAAGAACTTGGACAATCCGCATTTTCTTGTTGGTAGGTACTTGAGTAACAACCAGCTGAAGGAACTGCCTAAGGGAGTTTTTGATAACAATAAAAAGCTGTGGTTGCTGTAAGTTTAAATACTCCTTTGTCTGTAAAACAAAACTCCAGGGGCTAGTGCTGCTTGCTGAGAAATCTTGTGTTTAACTTTCCTAAAGTATATTCTCGCGTGCAGCCTTAATTCAGTAACTAGGTGTGAATCAATTCTCAATTAAAAACTAAAACTAGTTTAAAATGTAATAGCAATTGATATTGAAAACGTCAGTGTTAACTCAATGCTGACCAAAGTATTTGAAAGATTTAGTTTTAAACAGTTCTTGTCCCATTTACAAGTTGTTTCGTGTTGTTGTTGTTGTTCAGTGTGTGTGTGTGTGTGGTTTTTTTTTCTCTTTTGCTCCTTTTTCTTTTTGTTTGTGTTTTTGTTTTGTCTTTCTGTTTTGCTTTTTACACAAGCCAAAAGACGTGGTCATCTAGAAAAAACAGTGGAAATCTATTGAGCTCTGAAAGCAATTGAAAGATATATCTTTGCTTAGGTTTGAGGCGGAATTTATGAGCCTTCCCGCAGTGTACACGCAAACAGCATTTGGATGATAAACTTGTAACCAAAGGGAAAACGAGAGTTCCATCACAGCATTTAGGTTAACAGAAGAATGTTTGTTTACATTCTTTTGCTGATAAGCTGCAATTTAATGCAGTCCGTAACGACTGGGTTGCGCGCTACTACCTGTCGGCGAATTTTTTTACCCGACAGTATCGGAACACGAATATTCTCTGTATTTTGACACACGAGTTAGAGCCAAACGAGTCCTGATTCAGGAAATATGTTGCAGAGCACCAACTTTCTTGTCAAGTCGAGCGGACTCGTTCGTTCAAACCGCCCTTTTATCAATCAAAGTTAAAATATATCGGCTGCCAAAATACACCAACGATTTACGCTGGGATACACCTGGTATCATGTGAGCCGGCCTTTTAAAGTTGAAAGACCTCGGCAATCTTAGAATTCCCTGAAAATTCGAACGTGTTATACATAACGAAGTTTTTGAGAAATTGACCCTTTGAACTGTGACAGTCTATCCTTTACAAAGTATGTACGTCGTTTGTGGCAACTCTTTCCCTCCAGCTGGCGTACGTTTGTTGTAAAATTTTAACAGCTGGTGAAATCCTGTAACGTTAGGAGTAGCCTGCGTGTTAGGTTCTAGAACGGGGAAGGATAGGAACTGATATTTGAAAACGCCAGTGTTAACTCACTACTGACCAAACTATTGGAAAGATTTAGTATTACACTGTAAACATTTCTTGTCTCATTTACAAGTTGTTTGGTATTAATGTTGTTCAGCGTTTCTTTGTTTTTTTTCTGTTTTTTGTATTCTCTACATTCTAGTTCCCAGAGCCTTCTGTTCCTCTTAGCCGGCGGGGCCTTTGCACGAGGGTAAGGAGGTTCTGGGGACACAGGATTTGATTGGCTAGTCTAATAACAAAAGAAATCTAAAACGGAAGTGAAAATGTTAGCGGCAGAGCTTGGGATGGGCAACTGGCGGCCTGGCGCGAAAAAAATAAAAAAATACACCACGATGGCGGACGCTAAAAAATCGCTAAAGATTCTCCGAAAAAACCGTTGGTAATTTTTTTTTGAACATGTGTAGTTGTTATAATCAAACGGTTTTAACTAGAAACCACTTCGTCAATAGTTTAGTGAAGGAAACACGTTATGGAGTTGGCAAAAGTCTTAAGAGTTTTTATTGGGAAGTGAAGTTTTGCTCGATGGTAACTTCCCTAAAAGAGCTTAACTCTGTCAACCTTCTTTTCAGAAGATAAAAACATTTACGAATTGCAGTCTTTAATGAAAAAGAGTCTATCTTCGCAGGAGCTTTCGTTGACTAAGGGACAAGAGCTCTCAGTTTTACGCTATTGAATGGCTAAATTTCCCAAGCCTATTGGTGCAAAGTGCTTCACGCCCAAGTGACGATGACAAATGGCTGAAGCATTCCCCACAAATTTCTAAGTTGGAATAAAGTACAGTAAGGGACACCTTCTCACTTAGCTCCTTCAGCTTTGCGATGTAAGGTGGCAAGAGGGCCTCTATTTCATCATGTCGGTATCTGGGAAATTACCTACTTGAAAGTGGAAGAGGGCAACACAAATAATTTACAGGTGCACTGTCATCGCTTCAAATCTAATACCTGCTTAGTCTGAAATGTCAGCCGTCTCTTCCCTCTAACCCACAGGGGGCGCGCCCCTGCGGGTTAGGGGGAGGAGACGGCTGACATTTTAGACTAATACCTGCTAGAATTATCTTTGAGACATAAAAAGAGTGTCACTGAAAATATGAAAATTCCTTAAAATTGTATTTTATGTCATAATAGAAATTGCATTCAACATTTCGTCTTTTATAGGAACAACTTCTTTTTAATTTACTTAAGGACGGTGCCTACTAATAAAGAAGTATTTTTGTTTTGTTTCAGTATTACTATGCTGGGAAAGCGGACTTTTGAAATCCAAAACAAAAATTGGGGGTAACCACACGTTTCTTAAAATAATTAAGCAACAATTATTCTAAAAAAAAACAGTACAATAAAAACAAAATGCAGATTTACTAAACTTTAGTACGCGCCGTAAAGTTGCGTAAAGCTGTAAACCGAACTTTACGCAACTTTACGTATTCTCGTAAAGTTGCGTAAAGCGTAAGTCCGTAAAGCTCTGTTAAGGAGTCGTAAAGGTAAAGTAAAGTGCCGCCTTTACGACGTCCTACTTAATGTGCCGTAAAGCCGGAAGTAAACCTAAGGTTTAATTCCTATGTAAAGATGATTAAGGGCCCGTAAAGTAGAATTGGCTAAGATTATATTCTCCATATCATTTGCGAAGCAAAGATTAGGTGAAGATCTCTTGTGGACTCTCTTAGCTTCTCTTAGACCGGTGGACTTTTCCAGGGCTTATTTTTCGATTTTAATTTCTTAAATACAAATGGATACAACTACTAAACCAGTTACTAGTCTTCCAAATCGAAGGAGAATTGCAGACTGAGAAATTTTTGGCGAAGTCGTCTTTATCGGTAGAGCCTTTGCAGTCACTCGATGTAACTGTGATATACCTAGAACTGCGCTACGTCACCCATTCTTCTTTGAAACGAGACATTATTTTACAGCGCGTTTTTGGATTTAGTGCTTGTATTTAACAGTGTTTGGAAATTTTAGCGATTTTTAGAAGACTAAACGTTAACTTTCGGACAAAACAGAACAATGACGAAATAGCAAATTTACACAACTTTGAAGGGACCGTAAATTTGCTCAAAGCTGTACATAAACTTTACGCGTCTTTAAGTAGCCTCGTAAAGTTCAATGTTTATGAAGTAAAGTAAAGTAAAGATGAGGTTTAAGTCGTTAATAAAGGGACTTAAAGATCAGATAAAGGCTCTTGATTGGCTGCATTATTAAACACAATCAGGAGTTTCTACTGCTTGCCCGTCCCATGGTCCCTTTGCCAAGAGTACTCTTTATATTGAATGTGAATATCGCCGCAACAGAATTCACATTTGATATTCGGGCACCGAATGCAGTTATCTGATCTTTTTGATTTTGAAGTCAACGGGCCTCTGGAGCAAGAGTAATACTCGGATGAACAAAGTATGGGACGATCTTATGAACGGTCACAAATATAACCAAAATTCTTCGCCCGAGCTTCACAGGTTTAGGATGACGAAAACACACGATAGCACGGTGATGTGGTTCGCTGAAATGGTTACAAAGACAGTGAAGAGTTTGGCAGCGTGTTTTCAGCATCAACTTACATTAAAAATTAACGAAATAAAGCTGGTCATGATTTTCAAATCAGAGCTCGAAACAATGTACAAATATTCTCAAAAAGGCAGAAAATGGATGGAAAATGAATCCAATAAATATCAATAGGAGATTGATTTTAGACGCTGTGAACTGTTTCCAAAACTGAAGCCGGTCCCGTTATGACATTCTTCACATTCAGAAATGTGAGGAAGCGCTAACTTCAGCGATTCAAAAAGAATTAATCGGATTTTATACAAAAATGGGAAAAACGATAAACTCTGCAGTGTAGAACTTCTAATACTCACAGGGAGACAATGCGTTTCTAAAGGCCGCGTATTTACAATCCAATAGGAACCTTTTATTTTAAAACATCTAACTTGTAGAGTAAAATTTTACAGTCCTAAATCTGGTCAAGTCAACAACCTACACCCTAGTCTACAGTAATAGTTTTGCAATTAGACATAATGTACTGAGACGCAATGGCGTCTCAAAGAGGCACCAACCCCCTCCCTTCCACCCTTTTCCCTTAGGAAGGCCTGAAACTCAGGTTAAAAAAGGCATGGACGTGCGAATGAAGAGGTACTTGAATACACAAAAATATCCATAGGTCTAACCAAGCCAAAACAAAAAAAAAACCTACCTATAACAAGAAAAATAGCAAGTTTAAAACTGATCCCAAAAAGTCCTTGGCACTGTTGTAACTTTTAAACCTAAAAATCCTTCCTTTGAGGGCACACCCCTCAAAGTAAAACAACTTTTCCTAGTCTTGAAAATAAACACAAGAATAAGATCCTAATTACATATATATTGAGCTAAGTTGTGTAACTCCATACAAGAGTGTTACAGTTTTCAATTGACAATCTGTAGTATTACAGAAAGAATTGTATAAAGCATGCCATCATTTTCTAGATAAATAATTAACCTTTTGTTCTTTAACAGAAGCTAAATTGTATTGTTTTATTTAAAGAGTACTTAAGGAGTTACTGTAATAACGTTAACCTGAGCTTGAGTCTTAGACCTGAGTTACGGTAACTCAAAATGGGTAAACAACTGCTACACTGTACTCTTATCGTGGTATGATATCAATTTGAAAAACTGGTATCAGCCCACTTTGATGCATTCAAAGAATACCTATATTGTCTCTTCCATTCTCTTTAAATAGGTCCAGCTTAACCAGTGTCTCATGGGGAACAGCTGCTACAGAACTGCTGTTGCTAGCAGTATTATGTCATACTTCACTATTTTGTAGCATTTTCTAAAGTACATGTACCTAGGCAAGACGTCCTAGGGCAAACAAATCTAACTTTCAAAAATTGCCATTGTTCATGGCCGGATAAGGCATTTTACATTGCCTAGTCGGGCAGGTGAGTGGCTTTCTCCCAGGTCCTCGCAAATTATTTCCTTTTCTGCGATATAACTGAAATGGATAGACCGAGATGAAAGACAGAAAGAGACCTACAGCCTGTAGGAACTAGGCTACATTTAGCCCTCAACTGGGTAAACTCAAAGGAAGGGAGGTAGATTACCCATCTTTCTCTCCAAATCAGAGAGAATCCAGCCTTTCTTTATAATTTGACCTAAATGATTGCTGCTAATAAAGACAAAAATGCTACAAAATAGAAAATGTTGAAATACATTGTGCTTAGTCACATCATGAAAATTCTAATAAATGAACACACCATGTTTTGCATATTGACAACTGTGAACTACTTTTCAAGGCAAAGTGTGTCCATTCAAAAGTGTTTTTTTTTATCTAGCCAAATGGCCTAGCTAGACCAAATACGATTGTGAATAGAAAACTTTCGAATCTTTCTGATGCAACAAACATGACCAAACAGCTAATCTGAATTTCCAAGATATGATGTTAAGCAATGTTTCCTAGTAACAACATCTAAGAATCTCCCTCTTGATAATACATCATGGTACATATAGAATTAGCAGAAAGTGCGCTGGATTGCACACACTATCTGCTTTTCAACTCCATTAATTTTCTCATATGCAGCAGCAAACTTACAATGGCATCTTTGCACAGGCATAAAGTTTGCAGGTCCAGGTTGATTGAAAGTTCTTAATTTCCAGATCTCCACAGGGCGACGATAAAGTTCCCTCTGCAAATCCTCTTTGTACCAGTTGACACATGCAAAAACATGCTTCCGGTAGATATCCTCTTCGAATCGGATGGTGCTCACTACGAAAAATTTTACAAAGCTAGGTCTTATCGCTGCTGTAGGTTTAATTTGACCATCACGATCTGCCCATGAAGCCATCACCCTTGGTGATCAATCTTCTCTCCAGCTAATATGACAGAACTATATTTTCTACACATTTCACTGACCATGCCCTGTTCTATGTGCTTCTCAGGGTACATAGCTTGGTAGGTTTCTGCTAGGAGCTGGTGATCATCGGAATCCAAAGGGATCAATTTATATGAACTTGGCAGCTTAAGTTAGCTTATGTCTGACCAGTCAATGGTGCCCAGTTGTCTATGAGCTGACATATGAAACAACACTGATGAGCCAATGGTATGCTTACAGGCATCTGTGATGTTTGGTACTTATTGAAGAAGGGAGTGAAAGTTTCACTGTGTTCCTCAGGTAAGGCAACATTGAAAACAAATTGCTCTGAAAGAAACTTCCTCGTGAGTTGGATTTCGATTGACCTGTTGTTAGTGACAGTACTACCAAGGATGCCATCGTAGCATTCGAAGGCAAAGCACCAAAAGCTGTAGACAGGGCCATAGTCTTCAATACACTCCTTCAAGTGGCAATGGAGATGCATATTTATACCAACATCATTCTTTCCATATAGTTCCTCAAACTGACGGCAAAACTTAAGCAAAAGCATGTCAGCTTTGTTTAGATCATTGTGTGAAAGAACTGGAACAGTGAGAAGGCGACATGCCATTACGAAGGAATGCCAACAGTTCAAATGCTCATTTGGTAGCAGACCATGAAGAGCATTAGTTGAGTAGATAATTGTCCAGTTTTTCCACTGTGAAGCTTTGTATTTCCCATGGTTAGAGGCAATCTTATGTGGTAATCTTCCAAAACCAGTTCCTACATCCAGCTTGTTAATCCCTCCTCTCCATGTGTGCATATCTTCGGTGTAAATGTAAGTCATTACATCGTCTTGGCCAGTGTTCTCTGTCAAATCCAGAGAAATCCCTTCCAGTCTTGACAGACCCGGGGAAGCTTTTAAAACATTTGGAGCAAGCCCTTTCAGCTAAATGGCCTTTAAAACCACAAAGTTTCCTAGTAGCTGGAAATATGTCAGATGCTGCAAAAGAATTGCACCACGGAATACAAGAGGAATGTGACTCAGACATGAATCAGCCGTATCCCTTTCCAAAGGACTTGCATCTCATCTACTAAAGGCTTTAAAAATGGGTTTATACTCTTGGGCATAGTTTCCATATCTGGTATGACACCTACAAGAATTACATTGACTCCCACTTAAAGCGCTCTTCCCTTGGTAAGTTAAGTAGGACTAAGTAAATTACTCCCACTGAAACATCACTCCGTCTTGAATAGGGCTGAAACCAGTCCACATTTAAGCCAAATGCTAAACTTCTTGGTGATTTTAAGAAGTCTTGTCCTTTGAACGTTAAAAAATCCTTCCATACTTGGCCATCATAAATATCACTGATAACCCCATTTGTAACTTGTCGCTGTCTCCAATGCTCACACTTGTCGGCAAAGTTGGGCCTTTTCAGCAAGGTCTCAAGCTGGTTTATCACACTGTTAAAACAGTACACTTTAAAAGGATAAAAACATTCCTTTCCGTTTGACAGCACAACTCTTTTTGCCAGCCTCGCTCCACATTCCCTTGCTCCCTTACCCTTCTTAAAAGCTTTGTGCATACAGCACTCTGCAACAATCCTTCCTCCAATTTGTTGAGTGCAGTCACCAGGGTCATACAGGGATGAGCAGTTGGGACACACCACGTATTTAACAAAATCATCACGGTCAAGGTTAACCAGTTGTCGTAGTACGTAAAGGGAAGTTGGGAACATAGTGCAGAATTTAACAGAATGACATGTTGTGCCAACCAGATACAAGAACTGAAAAAGGAAACGAAGAAGCCATTCAAGCCCATTGCTGCTAATTTTGCAATTTGCTTGCCAGAGAAGGATAAAAAGAATGAACCACTGGAGCAGGGATGTCATTTTCTTGGAGACTGTAGACTTGTCACGTGGTTCTGGGAGAGGCTGTTCTTTGCCTACAGTGTAAGTCATCAAGAATTGCCTCAGGAAAATCATCCCAAAATTCAGGCTCTTCATCTTCTGCATTTCTTCCTCATCCACATTTTGAGCATCTTTAGACTCATCCTGTAGAAAAAAGGATAACTGTCTTTAATACATAGGGGGCAAAGTTACTGAATGCCAATTGGTCGAAAAAGAGGGCATTTTCTTGCCACTGATTATCTGAGCACCCAATTTCTACATTTAGATGGTTTCTTCATTTTGTGCTGCGGCAACAATGGCTTCTTTCAGGTTCTTTGGGGTTTGACTCTTTAAAGCAGATTGTGCCAAAAAAATACTTGGAAATTAAGTGCTACAGCAACAAAGGAAATTCCTCAAAGTGAACTTTCGTTTCTTACAAGAAACAGCAAAAAATTATTTGCTGCACAACTAGGCAATTTGCAAAAACTTTGAAAATACATATGAAAATGAATCCTTAATTCTACTCGGCCTAGTGCGATTACATAACATTGCATTGATGTACTGCAATAATTGATTTTTTTTTTCTGTTAAAAATCACTCAAAAGAAGACAATGAAGTTTGAGTGATTTAAAAGAAATATACAAATGTTATTAATAATTTGCCCTGATTTTTGGAATTCTCTTAACATTTATGTCTTTATTAGAGCAGGAAAATAACATTTTCTGTAAGATTATTCAAGTTGACTTTCCGATGTTCTCTTTTCCAGTCTAGTAATCACAGTGCTCCTCATGAGACTTTTGCCGCATTCAGACTAGGTGTTTAGGTAACATTCTTTGGAACAGGCAATAGTCTCAACATACAGACCATAGCTTTTATTTGGTGCCCAAGTGAAAATCTCAGTACCATGATCAAGCACAGGTTATACAATGACACAGGTCATTAGCATGGGTACTGGTCTGTCAGTTGCCATGCTTTTCCCCCGTGCTTCCCGACAGTAAAAAAAATGGAGATTGTTATATTGACAAATAAGAATATGACTGCTCCTTGGGCACCAAGGATTAAGTGGCTGGGCACAGGGCCCTGGCATGGTCACCTAGTCTGAACAGGGCCTTAGTACTTAGTACTTAGTTCCCGCCCCACCTCCAAAAAAATAAAAAATTTCTCGAGCTATGCTTCATAGCAAAAGTCTACAAACTCAAAATATTCGAATAAGTAAGGATTTAGTTAAACATTTGACAATAAAAATCTGCGATAAAATATTGTAAAACATAGCATGACGTTTCGACGTTTCCAGAACGTCATTATCAAGTGAAAGTAAAATAATGAAATCAAGTATATATAGTGATGAGATGAATAAATTGAAAGTTAAACAAAGAGTTTGGCTCTAATGTAGTCGCCCTGGGTGTTTAAATTGGGTCTTATTGTTATTATGTACAACATTTCATAAACAAGACAATCCCATTTCCTGCTACACTTTTTGAGCATTCTAAATTGGCTCTCATTGAGTAGGCCAATGTTCCCATGGGCATCTCTCGGATGGCGACCAATGGCAGAGTATCGATGATCAGCGATATGTTGAAACAAATGGTGCGTCGTATATCCGACGTAATTTGAATCACACGAATCACATTCAAAACAGTAAACAACGCTATGCTGATTTACGATGCGTGGCTTGATCTCTTTAAGCTTTAGGTCTTGCTCAAGTTTCTTACTGGTGTAAATTGGTTGTACATCAATGCCGATTTTTGAACTGAGATTGCGCATTTGCCTTTTGACCATGTTCGCTGAGACTTGATCTTTGAACGGAATACTGACTCTTAAAGTTTCATAAGGTTTTGTCTCAGCATCTGGTGTAGAGAAATAATCACATTTGTCGATGATACAATTCACCAAAGAACTACCAATTTAGGGTAAGCAAGGTGATGAAACATAGATTTTAGATTCCTACATTCATCGAAGAATGCTTGATGCGTAGAGGATAATTCCTTTGCACAATGAACCATTGTTTCGATAAGACACTTGGTCACCATCTGAGAAATGCCCATGGGAACATTGGCCTACTCAATGAGAGCCAATTTAGAATGCTCAAAAAGTGCAGCACGAAATGGGATTGTCTTGTTTATGAAATGTTATACATAAGAACAATAAGACCCAATTTAAACACCCAGAGCGACTCCATTAGAGCCAAGCTCTTTGTTTAGCTTTCAATTTATTCATCTCATCACTACATATACTCGATTTCATTATTTTACTCTCACTTGATAATGACGTTCTGGAAACATTGAAACGTCGTGCTGTTTTACAATATTTTATCGCAGATTTTTATTGTCAAAATCTAAAATAATATATGTATTATTCCAAAGAGATTATACAAGGTCATTACATATATACTTTATAATAATAATTATTATTTTCGTTCCTTTCTTTAGCCTTTTTAATATACATGTAAATTTTGATCACAGTTATTTGATTTTTGTCTAACATGTCAATGGAACCTAGTTCTTGTGCAATGTAACTCTGCTCTCAAGAAGACTTTTTTTTTTACCTATTTCAGTTTGTGATCAACAAGCATTTAATTAACATTTGTAATAATTACACTAACCTCTACAGATTTATGTGATTCCATGTTTGGAGAGTTTGTTTTGTGATCAGGCAAACCAGAACTGCTTTCAGAATGCTCAGCACTGGAAGACTCTGAAGATAAACCAGTCAAACAAAGATTGCAAAATTAAACCTTGACATAAATCAACTTTGTTTAACGAGGGTGACACTTAACAGTCTGACGACTGACAAACCTGTGGCCCTTGGATTCCAGATCGAATTGGAATTTAGAAATGTTGGATTTTGTGGAGGGAGGAAAACCACAGAACCCGGAGAAAAACCCTCAGAGCGAGGACGAGGACCAACAACAAACTCAACCCACGTGACGTCGAGTCCGGGAATCGAACCCGGTTCACGTTGGTGGGAGGCAAGTGCTCTCACCACTGTGCCATCCCTGCTCCCCCATTTCTTATCTAGTCAAAATGTAACATACATGTAGTCCCAGCCTTCTTGTTAAGATTAGTGAGAGGAGGTAATTTTAATTTGCAATAGCAAGTGGATGCCACCTTGTTAATGTCTCTCAGGGAATGATACGAATGAGATGGCCACAGGAAGGATGGAAACCAAACATGAGCTTCAGCATGGTTTTTGACCAAAGAAATATGCTCAAACCAAGAGTGATTTCTTTACAGGCAATGGTTTTTAAAGTGGTATTATCTGCTGGATTAGTTTAATACTTTTTATGAGAAGGAAATTCCCAAAACAACAATGAATGTTTTCAAAACAAGATGAATTTTGAAAGCAGTTTCAATACTTTTGGAAACAGTTTTTCACAATAGTCGGTACAGAAGCACAATGTCACCATGCGCATAAGTCTGCAGAGTGGCTAAATTTGGGAATGTGTTTGGGATCAGAAAAAGAACAGATATTGGTTCTCTCTTGGTTTCAGAAGACCAATTTTATTATAAAAATGGAACACCTTGTGGATCAGTTCTCAATTTTTAACAAATAATTATGTTTTCATTTAATTACAATAATATTGAGATACAGGTCTGTGGAACTCAGAATGGAAAGACATATCCCTGCCAAAATAGAGGACATTGAGGTCTTCTTAAGGCAACAAAAATCCATTTTCCATTCAGACTTGAAATAATCTACATGTAAATTCTGCTCAAAAATCAAAACCAAGCCTCGGACATCAAACAGATTTTAGAAGACCTGGTAGCCTGCGTAGCAGTCGTTTCCGTTTCCTTCAAGCCAACCGGGGTAAGCGCGCGAGGGCATTTAGCAAAAAGGAGCAAAAAAAGTAGGAGCGCCGCGGGGGGGAGGGGCGGGGAAGGAAAGGAAACGCCTGCCGCTGAGCCCAGACATTTTACCGAACGCCGTTCGTCAGCGAACGGGAAGCAATGATGTATTACCATTGGCCAATCGTCCGTCAGTCAAACTCATAGACCAAAACGACATTCGGTTAACCGTTTATCAAAGATGAAAATATGGCCGAGGCGGAAAAGAACTCTCTCGAGTGTCCTTTCGATTTCGAGTTTGCTTTGCTTTGGAAACGACTAAACTGCTTTCGCAGGGAGATACGTTAATTCAGTTGAAACTGGAGCAAAGGACTACTTTAAGAGCGAATGTCTATTAACATCAAGCAAAATCAAAATTCTCGGTCACGCTCAAAATATAGTTTTCATTGCGCTTTGGTTTGTTGGTAGGTATTATCATCTCAACAAACATGGTGTCATTCCTTTTTCAAAATCCCGCCGGAATTTTTAAAAATTTAAGAAAATTTGTTCTGGCTGTCGGCAGGCTCAAAGACACGAAAAGCTGGAAGCAAAATTGGCTGGTCTGAAAGCTTGTTTCGCGTACGAACAAAGAAATTTTTATTCAAACTCTGTAATAATAAATAGATATAGGAGGCCTCAAGTAAATACTTTGCAAGAAAATTTCAGTTCTAACCATGGTCTGAAAAGGAAGTTTTCAATATTTTAGAACGACTTTGTATTTCACGCTACGCGAAATACAAATTTGTTCTGGAAACGCGAGGAAGTATTTTAGCCATGTGGGACAAGCTCATTCTGTCTGTAATTGCAGCTGTAAGCAAATGAGTTGATATTCTAAAACATAAGTAAAATTTGTCTTGGGTAATTTATCTACTTTTTGTTCGAGCGACGTAAAGTTCGAGAAAATCTTCTAAAATATACTGCAACTTGAAGTAAACAAGTTGCCCGCCGCGATTCTGTTTTCGCTGAGATTTACCAGAAGTTAAAAATGATCGTTCTTATGAGACATTTGACGTGACAGTGGCCCCAAGGGAGCAAAGCCATTTGGGGGCGTTCGGTAAAATGTCTGGGCTCAGCGGCAGGCGTTTACTTTCCTTCCCCGCCCCTCCCCCCCGCTCCTACTTTTTTTGCTCCTTTTTGCCCAATGCCTTTGCGCGCTTACCCCGCTTGGCTTGAAGGAAACGGAAACGACTGCTACGCAGGCTAAAGACCTGGTAAAACCCTACAGTATGGAAATTTTCTGTTTTGTTTCAAAATATGTTGCTATGCTTTTTTTACTGTAGTGTAAGTGATCTGATCATTAACGAGGCAAAATTCTTTAACTGCTGTAATTAGCCTCACATACTTTAAGCCCAAGAAATTGCTTTGAATAGTGTCTGCGTAAATTATGTGTGTGTTTGCATGCACGCAATAAAATTGCTCTTTGATCTACTTCCAAAACCATAAGTATTGTTTATTTGAAAATTTTGGGCTGGAGAAGCTTTTGTTGATTATTCTATTTTTGGTAAAAAGCAACATGTAAGCATTGACAAGTTATAGTTGTTGTGCTTTCCTGAGTACAAACTGTCTTCCATTACAGTACCGCTCAAAAGTAAGTTACCAGTCTCGTCTTGTTTCTCACGAGACAAGAGTTGCGTCTTTCAATACGAGAATCTCGTCTCGCGAGAATCACTGAGATTCTTGCAAGAAGATTCTATCCGTGCCATTTTTAAAACAGCCTGTGCCAACAGTGGATAATTCTGTCAACATGTATGCACCAACTAAGTGCTTATTTTTACAGTCACTCATTAAGATGCCCTGGTTACCCATAATGCACTTGATTTGATCAGAAAGTGACCTTGGACCAGTGACCTGCTTGTTTGTTTGTTAAAGATTTTAGATTTTCCTAGTTTAAATTTATCAATCAGTTGGCAAACACGTAGACCGATACTTTGCAAAATGTACGTAACACACCTAAGGTCGCTCTTCCATAACAAACGGATGTGTGAATTTATCATAATAATATCAAGCTAAAGTGCTCAGCAACAATAAGAAGTTCGTGACATGCTTACCTTCTGGATTTTGTTCTGTCATAGTTCCATCTTTAGAGGAATACGTTGATCAAAAGGGATCTGGCATAGAATAGGTCGCCGTGGCTGGTCCATCGCCCCAGGTTTTAAAAGCTTCGTTGAAATACAACCGCTTATTCCTGAAAATTTGGCTTTTCGACACAGTTTCATTACAATGTTCACAGAAAAGTTTCTCCTTGTGCTTAGACGATTGAGAGCGCCGCTGAGATCCCGCACAAACTCCACGCATATTTTGTCCTGTTCCACTGGAAAGCAAATAGCCCGTAGCCACAACCACTGCGAAATCAAGAATCGGCGAATTCTGCTCAGAGCGGTTTTCAGTTTTCACTAAGCTAAAAGCACTCTACTATTGCTGGGAACGAGTTTCACCGCGCTGTTTCCCAGGTAACAGCCTCGTCATCATGAGATACACAAAAGAAGGATGATCACATGGTGTTGTTATGAAAGCTTCCCTTGTCAAAAAGTTTGTCACATTCGCAAGTGGCGGGAGTTTTGAGATTTCGCTGCACTAGCCACTGTTATTGCTGTTTTACAGTAGAAAACCATGTCTGCCATCAATCGCGGCCAAGAAGTCTCGCTCTCGGACAGTCATGTGTTGCTGTTGCAAGATACCATAAAAGAAACTAGAGGTTTACGCGCGCAGGTTGCCGAGAGAGCAGATAAGGAAGATGAAGTAGTAAACAGAAGGCTGGAACAACTGGTCAGCAGAGTGGATGAGCTTTGTGAAAAGGTGAACAACGCTGATGCATCTAGAAAAAGAAAAAGGAACACCAGCCATTTTGCAAAGGTTCCAAGCAAATGAAGGGTAAGATCTTGCTTTATTTTTATTCGTCTTACGGCAGTCAGGATCGATTGAAGAAGGATTTTGCCACTTATAAGCTTAAAAATGCAAAAATGTTCTCACCTATTATTAAGCTTGTGGCTGTATGTACCATTGCTATAGTATGAAAACCAGTAATGAAGCTAAAAGTAAACTTAAATTTTGACTGAAACGCATGTCTTAAATCGCTGATGTCTCATTGATGTTGAAGGTGAGCGAAGTGAAGTTTTGAATTCGACTCCATATGCATATAAACATCAGTAAGCTTTGAATTTGTAACTATTATTAAAAGGTTGCGTTTGATTGACCGTACATGTATTCCGGAATTAGCGGAAAATCTGTAAGATTTCTCTTTCTAAGTAAATTTGGGAAGACGTATCCGCAAACTTTCCCTGACACATGATAAGCTTATGCACTTATCAATTGAAATCCCGACCCCCCCCCCCCCCCCACCCCAGGCCAAGGTGGGGATTTGACTTGACATCATTACAAATCTTAACAAACCCCCACCCTACTGGGGTATATTGACTGGTAAAACCCCCACCTTGGTGGGGAAACCTATGTTGGTATAATAATGAAGACAGGCCAAACACGACTCCTATTGACCGAGATAAGAAGTACATGACCTTCAAAGCTTTGCTCTTACGAGTACGTCTTTCAAAGATCTCCCTAAGTTTCTTTACGAAAGTAGGGGAATATCTTTGTAGATCTCTCTTAGCAGAGGCTGGTTTTCTATCAAATGCCATTTACTCATCAGAATGGTTTTTAGGTTAGGCACAGATGGGCGATATTCCGTAACAAACAGCAAATTGTTTTGGCGAGTTTTTTGTTTGTTTTGTAGTGCCGACATTCTTTCGCTGAAATTGACTTCTGAGGGAGTGTTATCTATAAGGTTATCGGGGTAACCTCTGTTGCATAGTATCTGTTTGAATAGAGTGATGTTTTCTTCAAATTTTGTTTTTGAAGAGTTTGTTTTGAGAAGTCTTAAGGCTTCGCCTTTGATAAAGCCTTTCCTGATGCCTGGAGGGTGGCAGGAAGAAAAATACGTGTACTGGAACATTTCTGTCGGTTTGAAGTGCGTCAAGTTTTGATTCTTTTTTGAATCTTTCGCCCTTGTATATACATGTGTCAAAGAAAGTGATATCAATATCTGAAATTTCAGCCGTGAATTTTATGGTCGCATGATAGTTGTTGGCTAGCTCTATAAAAGTTTGGATTTCATTTTTGCTTACGTTCCATAGAGAGAAGACATCATCGATGTCGAAAAATAATTTGGAAACTTACCTTTCAAAACCAGATGTCAAAACAAAACTGCAAAGCGCGGCTCATCGAAATCCAGCGAGCGACACTAGTGACCATGTGAAGAAATTACTGTGAGGAAACTAGGCATGAGTCCAATCCCCACCTCGCTCCCCGACCTCGATGAATGTGTAAAGCAAATCCTGAGAAATCCCCCACCCCCACGGGCGAACCGTGCCTTGAAATACCATAAAAATCCCCCACATTCCCCCACCTTGGCCCGGGGTTGGGGGGGTCGGGATTTCAATATTATTGATAAGTGCATAATTTCAGTGCGATTTTGTGAAAGATTTCCGCACAGCCCCATACATTTATTATGCATGCAGCACTGTCATACTAACCCTCTCATACAAAGAACGAGCATGAATTGAGTTTGAGACGCAAATCCCTTACATAATTTCTGTATGGGGCTGAGTGAAAATCTTGCGAGAATAGGGTAAATCAAACACGCCTTAAGTTAGAGGGTAGGTTTCTAAAGAAACCGAGGGGTCTAAAACACAGGTAACAGGTTACAGGTACAACCCTAACCCTAAACCCTAATTTAACCCAAGGTTAGGGTTAGGGTTGTGCCTGCAGCCTGTGAGCTGCGTTTTAGACCCGCCGTAAAGAAACTGTGGTGCTGTGTTGGTGGGGAGGGGAAACAAATGTTTGGTTTCATCAACAGAGTTACAAAATTATTGATAAGGTAAAGAGATTTGAGCGTGATGTTTTAAGCATTAGCCATTCTTTTGGATTTCCTTGCACCCGGAATTTGGGGAAACTCTTAAAATGGTAGCACTCAAATTTATTTACAGCTATCTTTTGTTAAAAATGATGAAATATAGTAAGACCTTCAATCAGCTGCCAAATAATTATTCTAGAACGACGAGAGGAATAAAATCAACTCAATTCTTGAAAAGAACAACTCGTGATCCGTTCCAGCGCATTTTGGAAACAAATTTTAAGAAGAACCCTGTATTTTATCCCTCAAAAAAAGTTGTAAACACTTAATTTCCCACTGAGTTGATTGCCCAAGTATGGAAATAGGCCCACACAAGGTAAAGGATAAAGTCTTGGTGGGTTCTACCTTTACCAAAATAAAGTATACTTTAAGTATATTTCTTTTGTAATCCAAGTATACTGCAAATAATATACAGAAGTATACTTTAAGTACACTTAAAGTATGCTTTAAAGAGCTACTAAAAGTACAGTTTTAGTATACTTGTTTCCACCTGATACTGAAAATTTGTCAGTATCACTGAAAAATTTTCAGTATCTTATAAGTGTACTTAAAGTATACTTTTGGGTGTTCCAGTATCAGGTGGAAACAAGTATACTTTAAGTATACTTACACAATAAAACAGACAAGATAATAATGATAAATGCAGTACACTTTTAAGTATACTTGCATAATGAAACAAGTTAAACTTGCTATAGCTGCTTCATAGAGGTAAATGAAGTGTACATACATACATACATAGTTTATTTGGTAAAGCAGGTTGGGGAATTGGCAAGACATTAAGTCCTGATGTGGACCTGCACTATCTAAAATGATTAGTTTTAGAGTTTTAGTATATGAGTACTTTTAGTATACTTATCCTGCACTCATAATATGATTGGCCAGTACATTTATTCCTGCCAGGAGAATTGGCTGGTTGACTGGTTTCCCATGTAACTATTCACTTAATTACCCCACGTGGCTGGTGTATAAGAAACATTTTATTTTTATGCCATTGGAAGTCTTGAAAGTTTTCATGTAAATGAACAAATCACTGTCATTGTAGAAGTATGCGTTCTCCTAACGTCAAATGCAATAACAGAGAAGAATCTGACAGTCATAAATGACTTAGCTTATATTGATCAGGATTTGGTGACTTGACTCTGAAGCTGCAGTCTTGAGTATTGGCCTTCACAATCTGTAGTAAAACAGAAAATTGTGCACTTTAATGAGTTTGTCTAATTGATCAGGGCTGTCAGTATGATTTTTTACACATGCATGTATTGCAGTGAGCTTCTCCCCCGTAACAAATTATGATGAGTAAATTAAAAAATTAATATGAGGGTATACAGAATTTAACTCATGGTGCTACAAAAGTATATAGTGTATTATTGTACATGTATAAGTTTATTATTTTTTACATGCATTCCATGAAGTTGATCATGTAACTTGAATCAAAATCAAGATTAGACGGACAAGTCTTCAGTTATACTAAAAGATACTGTATATTAATGATATTAACCTGGCTACAAAGTACTCCTTAAAAACATTTGTGAAGGCTATAAATATTATGGAAAATCCAGTTCAGATTTGGCTTTCCACTAGTGTACGAAATGTCATAGAATCTAAAACATGTGGCATGATCAGAGGTTGGAGAGCCAGAATGTAGTTTGAAATTGTGATGTGAATCTCAACTGTTATTGAAGCCAGTTGTGGTTTATTCTTTTCAGTGGACCAATATATTAAAATAAATAAGGAATGTCTACCTCAACAATCTAGAAACTGGAGCCATAAAATTCAAGATCAAACACATCTACTCATTACAAGCAGACTACATATATCTATAAAATCACACATTTCCATGCAGTTTCTCATCAAAATTATTAATAAATCAAAGCATACCTCTTTCTTAAAGAAGTCATCCACAATATGCTGCTTGAAGCCATTATTTTTAGCTTAACAGAAGTAAAAAACCAGGGGTAAGATGCCTGTAAACTTGAATCCCGCTTAAAATCTAAAATGAAACGGTTTTTCTACGAGCCTGCAGTGGCATGGCTGCTGACCAAAATAGCTTTGTTCATGCCCAGTCTTCCCAGGCTGACTGAAATCCAAGATGGCTGCCATTGTTGCTCTGCAGTGACTCCACCGTTTTTTTCTCCGTTGTAAAAAGCTACTTGAAGGATTTACGATTCAAAACATTCCTGATCTTTTTGGCATTAAATGAGCTCGAGATTAATTGAAGGTAATAGTGTTTTCACAAATGCATTTCACTGTGAACATTCTGCTCGCAGTGAGAGCAGCTGCCCTGGCAAAACAAATTGTTATATTGCAATCGTGCATCTATTGGAGCGTGATCACAAAGTTATTCTTTCGAAGGATACCTTCACAAATGCCACAGTAGGACACATTGTTCCTGTGGTAAGAAAGAAAGGAGCATTTGTGGCAGCTGCTGTTTTGAATATTGTCTCATTGGGTATTTCTGTCAACAGCAATGATTCCAGTTTTGTGTGTAAGCTTCCGAACAGATTTGAAAAAAGACTAATTGATAAGCCAACCCGGTATGTTGTCCCAGTAATACCAATATGTTGGTAATAATGCAAAATTCGTTTAAGAACAACAGGGACCTGAACTGGTACATTATTATAAACTTTTAGTAGATTTAATGTAAACCTTGCACTTGTATATGTTTGTAAGAAAATTTACATGTAAATAATCCAAATAAATTACCAGGTAGGCAGATGTTCTCTGTTAGGGCAGTATATTTCCAGCATACTATTTTCCTACTTAATTGGCCATCAGCATAACTTGCTTTAGTTTGACACATTTGAAGTATACTTAAAACCTACTTGGGCGAAGAAGGACTGTCATTTCACTTAAGCATATACTTAAGGTGGCCGAATACAGTTTTTTAGTGTACAGATGTTAGAAGACGTTATTTGGAAACTATGTATTTCTGGACGCCCAAAATTGGTATGGTGTAAGACCAACTAAGAAAGAATGTATTTTCGTCCGTCTTGTTGAGCTAAGTACCGTTTCCATGGCAACGCAGCCAACTATTAAACGTCCATAAATAGTAGGTTTCCTTTATTTTTAGAAAATGTACTCATTAGATTTTTTCCATTTTTTGTATCCAGAACAACTCACAAAACACTGACACAGTTGCACTATTTTCATGTAATTTTGACAGAGAGAACTCCTGCAAATATTGATTTTGTATTTTAATGTTTTGTGAAGATACCCTCTGTTAGATTTAGGTTTATCTTTGTAGGCGAGTTACGCTTTTAGGGAACTATTTTCATGCCAAATTTCAGGGAATTCTAATGAGCGGTTCCTTAGAAAACAGTTCATTTCTACGAAAACAACCAGTCGCAATTTTTTGGTCAAATGCGCATGCGTGGTTTTATTTGGGTTTCATGGCAAAGATGAAAAGCATGCGAAAGGTCTTGGTGAATGTTTTTTTTGCTCGGAATGACAAGAAAAAGAGTCCAGAAACAAGAAACTTAGTTATTTAGGATCAAAACTTAACTTTATTATCCATTTCATGTGAAATTGAGGGATCACTTTATCGACCGCCGTATTTGCGTACCACAACCCTAGCGCACGCTTAATAGCATCACTTACAGAATCTGTTAAGCGCGCGCAACTGTGTTCAGCCACCTTAAAGTATACTTAAAAAATGCTACTTCAAGTATACTCCAGTACTTGCAGTATGAATGAAGTATACTTATATCATACTAACTGTTGATGTAGTATACTTGTAGTAATTACTTAAAGTGTACTTTTGGGCTATATTTTTTGGTAAGGGAAATCCCTCCAAATCAAATGTTTTCTTTTTGCCCCATGTGAATCACATTTTGTTCCTGGGGAGTGCTCAGTAGTAAATTAAGCAGTTTCTTTTCCACACCTAGATTTACACTGTACAGTTAATTATCTGTCTGATTTCTCAGGAAAATGTATAACCAGTGCTGTGCTACACAACATTTTATCTTCCAAGTTGGCAAATATTCCTTTCTGGCAAACAGTTATAAAAATCAATGAAGGCAAGGATCTAATATCAGCATACAGCGTATGCTTCAATTTGATTGAAAGAAAATACTATTCTCATGAGGACATGGTAGCCAATATTTATTATTAATAGTCGAAGCAATAAGGCATTTGAATTTAGTTAACAGTAAATGTATATTGATCAGGTTTTGTCAACTGGATAATTTAGCTACATCATATTACTCAATAGGCTTTGAGCTGTTGGTTGCTGTTGTGGATACCTGTTTCAAACAAAACTTTTCATGACATAAATGATAATGCTTGCACATGGTTTACTTTCTGCCTCTTTTTACAATCTAGAATGAATTCTGTAAAATGTACAAAGCCTTAAATGGAAATAGAGATTTTACTGGATTTGACCTTGGTGAAGGGTAAGTTACTATGCAATACTGCATAATGTTTTGGAAACTTTTTAAAAAAGTGATTTTTAGAACATTAAATGATAAAAATTTTTTTTTCAAAATGACACAAACTTAGACTGCATGTATACAACTTGTAGCTGCTATTTCTTAGGGTCCATGCTAGACTTGTGTTTTTTTTTTTTTTAAGCCACACTGTTTGGACTTTTGATCCCAATATATTAGTTTCTAATATATATTCTAGTGCCTCATCCCAGATTAGGCAATTGTGTTGTTTCCATAGCCTGCAAACTCTACCCTGCCTTCTTCTGATCTAACAAATCAAGGTTCGTCCTACAAATTGCACGCGAACTGTATGTTGAGTGCAGCTGTAAGTTTGAGGCTTTTGGAAGACAATATCATCCCATCATAAGGTTAAGATCTGATCTATAATTTGTTTATCTTTGTCATTAGTTTTGATCGCTTTCTTTTCTGTTGTGGATGTCTAGGACTGCAAGTGAAGGAAACTGCACTGTGTTCACCAAAATTGCAGAGTCAATTGACAGTGATTATGGTGGAAAAGAGCACTGCCCATGGTCTGTTGCACGACTGAGAGGCAAGTTTTTTTCCTTACAGTACAGTGCTTCTAAAACAATAATGATTTCAAGGTTTCAATCCAATTCAATCATGGGAGTTTGCTCCAATCAATAGGGTGTGTGCACGACGGCCATGTTGGAGGACCAAAACAATACAATCATTTTCCTTTGGGAAATATATTCTATTTTTATGCAAACATCTTCTATTGTTTTAGTCCTCCAGCATGGCCGCCGTGCACACACTCTATAAGGTCTCTTTCTACATGTGTAGAGACTAAATGTATCACATGTGGGAAAGCTTAGATCTCTGTAAAGTGTTTCAGCAAAAGGCATAAACACAAAAGAATAAGTCCTTTACTATTTTTTTTTAAAACACAGCAAAGTATTTGAGCTGAAATAAAAGAAATGAGCCAAGTACATTCACGCCCTTGCCCTTTGAAGCCTTGCTTGAAAGTTAATTATTACTGACAGAACTTAAGAGCTAAATGTAGTTGGAGGGTATATTCTCTCAGTGCATCTGTTATGTATGCATTGTTTCTTTTTTTTATGCAACTCTCATTTTAAACTTTTTGTTTCCATAGTTATTATCGGTTTTGTTTTTTCATACATTTTTTATGGTAGCTCATATGGTTAAACATGTTGTTTGCTGTTCATTTTACAGAGGCTTGTAAGACCTATCACAGGTCCCACATTGATGCAAGGACAAGAAGAATCAACTCTACAGCTGAGGAACACAAGCAAACCTGTAGGAGACAAGGACGAAAAAGAGATGTAAGTTTACTTTGAAATACCTGTACCCATCATGTATTTCTTTTGCATCAGAGTGTAATTTGTAATAAGAGATTAATTTGTAACACAAAATAAAACTGTTGCCTGTCTAGTTATGAATGCTATGTTGAGTGTAGCTTTAAGAAAAAAATGATATCAGTGGAGTATCTAGTGCTAAGGGAATCCATGAATTTCCCACTGAGTAATTAAGCTGTAGTAAGGAAATGGTAGTCGACCAAACAAGGCAAGGAAAATTATCTTTGACCCTGTCAGGAATTGAACCCATATCACCTCCTGGTTTCCACCATAATTACCCACAACTTTCTCCCATTTGGCCTCATAGCTGATCAGTAGAGCAATGATAATAAAATGTGGAGGCTGTGGGTTCAGTTCCCAACAAGGTCAAGAGTTTTTCCCTTACATTGTGAGGTCTCCAATTTCCTCACTTGGGCTGATGCACAGTGGGAAATTCATGGCTTCCCTTAGCATTACAACGTACACTCCAGAGTTAATTCTTTGATCTATCATTAATAGTTCTAGTGTTACAACGTTCGTTAACATCAGAAATTGACATCTTTATATCTGCTCAAAAAAGAGACAATATAATATTGTTCACCAGTTTTATTTTTGACATTAGCTCAGTCTGTAAAATGTAGGGATGTTGCTAAATACCAGCTTTGGGCAAACTTCACTGTCTGAAAGAGGTGTTACAGTTATCATTGGGTAAATTTCAACAGCCCAGATATACTTGAGCCTAATTATTTTAAATGTGCACAGTGCAAAAAAACCTGGCTGGGTTAACTAGTAGGCCTGATGAAATTTCTTTTAGCTTTATTCCAGTAAATATGTCATGAATGACAAGATATCTTTGACATTTTACTAGTGTGCAGATTCATGTATTACCTGTATGGTTTTCTTGTCTGTCATGCACATCTGATGTGCAGTTTTAAGTCAGTTTTATATTTATTTAGCAATGCAAAAAAAGTTACTGTTGTGATAATTTAAAAGAAAATATTTAGAATGTTAACTTTTTAGTGTGAGAATAACAAGGTTACATTTCAACTGTTCCACAGAAACTTGAACACAAATTGACGGCATTAGAGTGTGTAGACTGGACGGCAAACAACAAAGGAAGAAGTACAGGAAGTTTTAACCCCAGAATACACCAGCTCCGATGGGAGCTCGTATGAAAGTGGATCTGACTCTGAGTCTCGTGAACTGGTGTGCAACCAAGTCAAGCACCTCTCTTGGGAAAGAACACGCCTCACCAAGGCAAAAAAGGCACTGGATACGGTGTACGCTTATCACAAAGGGTACGAAAATCCCTAGTTCCTCGGGAGCTTCATGAGGAGATGTCCAGTTGGGATGTTCCAGTCAATTTTGTTGAGTGGGCGGTTCGAAGAACAACACCCGTAGGAAGGGGTGTAGCCCGTATTTCTCCTTCTTCTGCCTCTTCCACTGGTGTGGTTTCTTCAAAACGCTCACTGACAGTGGGACGGGATTGCATTTTAGATCCCCTCCATTTTAGTACTCCCCGCAGTACAAGGCAGCAATAGGGTTTCTATATCCATATTCCTCCATGATCTTAACCCTTTCACTTCTATGATCTGAATATTAATTCTCCTCACTGACTGCCATATATATTTTTTCAAGTTCACAGACTTTGGTGTTACATCAAACAATATCACCAAGTTGATGATTTTCATTATATTCATCACCTTTCTGGTTGATAATACATTCATAATGTAAGGAGAAATTTCATGTTGATCACTTCTGGAAGTGGAAGGGTTAAAAGGTTTTGGTTGCCTTTTTCAAATGAAGAAGTTTGGCCCAAGTTGTTTAAAGGGAGAGATTATTTCATTTGACGGAAAACTGAATATTCAGCTAGTTTCAACATTTTATGTGAATATGCTCAGTATTTTGCTGTGTATAACGTGGTTATTGGGGTTATTGAAGCATTATAATTTGTAATAAATTTACTACTCTTTCCAATAACATGGGCCAGATGATTATAGAAAAGACTCTTCTTTTCTCTTTTAAAAGAAGCTTTATTTTAATTATGAAATATACAAATAGGTGAGATTTTAACTTCTTAAATTAAAATTATGAATTTTGTCAAATAAGTTTTAAGTGC
The DNA here is from genome assembly GCF_977016875.1 of Pavona decussata. Taxonomy (NCBI): domain Eukaryota; kingdom Metazoa; phylum Cnidaria; class Anthozoa; order Scleractinia; family Agariciidae; genus Pavona; species Pavona decussata. The sequence continues at coordinate 99,683 of NW_028145617.1, forward strand.
TTGAGAACTAATACTATTGAATAGATAGGACTTTTCTTGATTATGTTACAGTTCAAAGAGTTCCCAAGTAAAAAGTAAAATATCAAAACTAGTGAGATTTTTCATGGAATTTAGAAGTCAGTTTTAACCGTTACTTGTAAATAATGGACCATTCTCAAAAGGAGTAAAGTGTCTCTAACACCTCGCGAATAGCTTGAGAACAAATACTATTGAATAGATACGATTTTTCTTGATTATGTCACAGTTCAAGAAGTTCCCAAGTAAAAAGTTAAAGATCAAAATTAGTGGGATTTTTCATAGAATGTAGAAGTCAGATTTAACCGTTACTTGTAAATAATGCCATTCTCAAAAGGGGTCAAGTGTCCTAATAACACCACGAACTTTATCTTTTTTTTTGGATTAAGAAGACTGTGTTGAAGCCTCCACTTCCGTGAGCTGTTAAATTTCAATATCTTAGTACAGTATCACTTGATATCGGTTTTTGTACTTCGACTGATTGTTATTAATAATTATTGTCAGCTTTGATTGTATTTGAAAGCGCACTTTTGTTAAGTAATTAATAAAAACTTACATAAATAAAACTTGTGTCTTTTTACTGAAAGATGGTTTGGGAGTAGGATCCACTTGCCCTTTCCTTGCACCCTTGCCAGAGGAGTGTAACGTCTTGAAGTTAAACCACTGACAACAGTCATGCCATGCCGTTTCAACTAAAATGCCCTAGCTGACACCGCTGTGACATTCCGTGAAAGAAGATAAACTTCTCTGGAACAGTAAACACTGGTCAAGTCTCAGCCTTAAAATGCATTTACGGTGTGACGTAAAGCTACAAAAAGGCCACCTTTACCAGTCTGTTAATTACTCATAAAGGAACGTAAATCACGTCCTAAAGCTGCTTTACGGGACAGTAAACTTCCGTAATACTTAACCTTTATTGAGGCAAACGGCTCAATGTAAAGCCTCGTAAAGGGCAGATTTACGTAAATAAGCGTAGGTCTGTGTAAATCTAATCTTTACTTCAGCTTTACAGAATACGTAAATGTTCCGTAAAGGAGTATCCTATTATCAAGACTTACGGTTCAGCGTAAACTTAGCTAAAGTTAAACTTTACATTTTTGGAAAGTCACGTAAAGTTACTTAAAGCACAGCATTACGGTAGCTTTACGGAATAGTAAAGTTGCTATTTCGTTAATGTATGGCGTTCTTTTTTTTTTTTTTTTTCAAATTGATGCTTTGTTATCTCTGAAAAATGCATGTTTACCCCTAATTTTCTTTTTAAATGGCAAGAACACTTGCTAAGTTGCGTCGTAAGCGGAGAAAATAATTCATTTCACGCATCTGCAGTGACGAGAGGGATTTTGATAGTAAGAGTAAGGAAATGACTGTTTTTTTTTTATTAATCGTGGCTATCCACAACAAATTATTCAACAAGCTCGAAATCGCGTGGCAGTCACACCCCGTGAAGCAATTATTTCTGAGCCTGTGGATGTAGTCCTTGACCAACCTACCATATGCATCCCTCTGGTGTTGACATACCATCCTACCAACACACTGGTCAAAAGCATCCTTACACGCAACCTCCGTTTATTACGAAATGACCCGGACACCACAGCGATTTTTCAAACTTTGCACATTTTATCTGCCTATCGTCGCGATAGCAATCTGCGTGACTCCCTGGTTAGGAGTACCCTTCATGACACGACCGTTGCCGATGATGACCGTGGAACATTTTCATGTGGCCGATCCCGGTGTAACTCTTGCACTCATACAAACGTCTCAACATTTGTAGACAGTCCTGAGGGACGTATAACTATTAGCGACAAATTCACTTGTACCAGCAACAACGTAGTCTATGTCGTCAAATACCGGGCTTGTAACAAACTATACATTGGCGAGACCTGTAGACGTCTGGGAGACAGATTTCGTGAACATCTACGTTCAACTAGAACTGCTAACACGGACCTCCCAGTTACACGCCATTTTACATTACCTGGCCACTCCACTGAGGACATGCTTGTTTCCGCAATCCATTCAGGCTTCCAAGGCACCTTGGACAGACGCCGTTTTAAGGCCAAACTTCATACTTAAACACCAGAATTTGCATCCATTTGGCCTCAATACTGACTTTAACTTTATTTAAGACTCTCAAATCGGCGCGCGCAAGTCACATCACCTATCAATTTAAATCCATCTTAATTTAAATTTGTTTCGTATGACGCGCGCGTTTTATTCAGTTGCAACATACCACTGATGAAGAGGCAGCAGCCTCAAAACGTCTGGTATTTTATTTTATATTTTGCACTAGAATACATCTTACCAATATTTTTATCCACCAAGTGCGCAGCACAGTCTAAACAACATTTTGTTTCGTTATGTATCACCCATAGGAAACTCGAGTAGCTCAAGATGCGCAGAACGTATGCGTAGTAACAAAAGTAGGCACCGTACTTAATATTTGGAACGCTCGACCATTGAAGCCAATGAACTCAAAATAGGTCTCTTGAAGGCTCAAGACACCTACCATGATTAAAAACACGAATGTCAATGCGATGCGTAATATAATAAGTGAAGGAGTTAGTGTGTGATAAAGTCAAAATTGGTGAATTTACAGCAGAGATGGATAATCCAACCCGATGAATCTGTATGGTAGTTTATTTGCAGGTATAAATACTAGAGATGGACTTCTTGTCCAGTCGGCGAATTTTGAGGCCGGACAGTATCGGAAGACGAATACTCTTACTCGTTAGAGCCAAACGATTCCTGATTCAGGAAATATGTTGCAGAGCACCAGCTTTCTTGTCAAATCGAGCGGACTCTTTCGTACAAACCGCCCTAATATCAATCAAAGTTAAAATATATTGGCTGTCAAAATACGCGTACGATTTACGCGGGGATACACCTGGTATCATGTGAACCGACCTTAGGGACTGATTGTTTATTATGTCCTGGGGGGAGGGGGGGGAGGGTGGAGCGGTGGTTTTCTGAAATATCGAGTGTATGAAAATTTTACCCTCTCCCCCAAAAATCTTTCAAAGAAAAGTTTTACCCCCCACTACAATGAGACTGCAATCTTAGAATTCCCTGAACATTCGAACGTGATACATAAAGTAGATTTTGAGAAATTGGACTTTTGAACTGTCGAGCCGTAAATTCTTTGTAAAATTTGCAGTTGTTATTTTTCATAAATTCTCCTCGGTTCTGTTTGCCAGGAGGAGAGCGATGAATTGTCAACTAGTGACTTGTGTAAGAAATTTAAAAGAAACCCAAGGGCAGTTGTTGAGCCATGAAATATATGACTAAGTTGTTTAAACAGATATGAATTTTGGATGCCATAAATTTGAAAATACAGGTAGTATTAATTAGTATGAATGGGTTAGAGACTGTTTGTCTGTTGTGAGTGTTTTGTTTACAAATACACGCACGCGCTGGTTGTACAATGAACGAGAAATTTTCGATACTGCACGAGGCCTTCTTAGGCGAAGATTTCATCGCCAGCTCATAATATAATTTCCTTTTCGTCCTCTGAAACAGTTTCCTCTTCACCTAGATTAAGAACCTGAATTAACTTTTTAAGGAACTGAACTGGACAGTTGGCTTCACCAGTAGAAAACATTTTAGGGTCCCTTCGTCGGCCTTGTCACTAAGCCAGGGCTGTCAACCTCACACGTCTTCAAATATGGAGAATATTACTTCCCCGGCCAGCAATAACAAAGCGCCTTACAGAGGCCTCCCAGCAAGGCCAATTTCACGGGTTCAGTGTGTGTGTGTGTGTGTGTGTGTGTGTGGTTTTGGGGGGGGGGGGGGGGGAGGCGGGGGACGTACATTAAACACTACAAGAAACAACGCTACACATTTCAGATTTATGTGTCAGAAAACCAAGTCTACCACAAATAGACATAAATCTCGAGACCAGAAGAAACGGCTCAAAATCTGGACATTACAGTCCTACATCTGGAGACCGGGAGATAAGGTTCAAAATCTGGATACTCCCGGATTATACGGCAGAGCTGACAGCCCTGCTAAGCCAGCCAGGATGATATTTTGTTTTTTCTTGCTAGGCCATTTTAACATATTCAACTTCACTTGCGTCTTTCTTGAAAACAAAAACATTTCTTCGTTGGTTTTCTCCACCTCTTCGGCAGATTAAATGCAGGTTTATATTAAACCAATTCACCCCTAGTAACGAAATAGGCGAATCGCCAGCGAAAACACCGCTTTCGTAGCATTTTTGTATGTCCTCGGGCTGAATATTAGCATGATGTTTGACTTTAGACGTCACTCATGTCCAATACACTCGACCTGAGTCCGGTTGACTTCACTCCCAGGCGGATTGAGTCTGATCGCGACCGGAACCGGAAATGAGTGCAAGGTGTCGGTGGTACCGGAAGTAAGGGGTTAACAGGACCGAGCGGGGGATTGAAAAATTGGCAAACAGACTCCATCGGATGCGATGAAGACAGTTCGTCTTGACAAGAGTCAATCGGACTCCCGGAAGTCTGTTCGCGCGAGACAGAGGAAATATCTCAAAACAAGCGCGCTACATATGTAACATTAGTCGTTCTTTAAGCCATACAAAACAAGCGCGCTATACATGTAATATTAGTCTTTCTTTAAGCCATACAAAACAAGCGCGCTACACATGAATATATCACGTGAAACATTAGTCGTTTTTTAAGCCATACAAAACAAGCGCGCTACACATGTAATGTTAGTCGTTCTTTAAGCCATGAGGCGAAACAAGCGCGCTATACATGTAACATTAGTCGTTCTTTAAGCCATGAACCGAAACAAGCGCACTACACATGAATATATCTCGTTCTTTAATCCATGAACCGAAACAAGCACGCTACACATGAATATACCTCGTTCTTTAATCCATGAACCGAAACAAGCGCGCTACACATGAATATATCACATGAAACATTAGTCGTTCTTTAAGCCATACAAAACAAACGCGCTACACATGTAATATTAGTCGTTCTTTAAGCCATGAGGAGAACCAAGCGCGCTATACTTGAAACATTAGTCGGTCTTTAAGTCATACAAGACAAGCGCACTGCGCATGTAATATTAGTCGTTCTTTCAGCCATGAGGCGAAACAAGCGCGCTACACTTGTAACATCAGTCGTTCTTTCAGCCATGAGGCGAAACAAGCACGCTACGTCGCTCTAAAAGCCATGGGGCGAAACAAGCGTGCTACATATGAAATATACCGAGGCAAATTAAGTCAACATCACGAAACATTACACTCGACTCTATATCTCGCTCTTTAAACCATTGGAGTTGAACAATATTTTCTCAAATCCTGCTCATTGAATTTCCGATTGCCACAGAATTGCCTGAGTATCTGGCTGAGTAATAAAGTACAATGTATGAACGTATTGATCGTATATATGGCGGCGATTATATGGAAACTGTCATCAACATAGAACAATCGCCGCACAGTAATTTTTAAATAATAGCCACAGGGCTGTCAATCACTATCCTGCGAGCAGAGTCTCTTCCACTAATCTTGGAAGATTGAAGAAACGCTGCTCGCACGGTAGTCACCTCGCACGTTTTGAAATATGGAGAAAATGACTTCCCCGGCCAGCAATAACAAAGCGCCTTACAGAGGCGTCGCATCAACTGAAGGCCGAATTCACGGGTTTAGTGGAGGGAGGAGAGGGGGGGGGGGGGGAATAAACAGTACCAGAAACTTTTTTGTCCGAAAGTCGAGTCTCAAGAAATAGCAAATGTCGTCAATTATCCGGGAGATTACAGACATAAATCAGGAGACCAGAAGATACGCCTATAAATCTGGAGAATACAGACATAAATCTGACGACCGGAAGATACGGTTCAAAATCTGGAGACTCCCTGATTATCCGGGAGAGTTGACAGCCCAATAAGCTATCGCTGATCTGTTTTTCTTGGAACTGCTTTTCTTAGATAAAAGTGATCGTAGTCAGATTATGTGGAAATGTGGCTTTAAAGTTACACCAAAAAAACAAGAAGTAATTTGTAATGCAATCGCTTTATTGTATAGGAAACGAACCTGCATTACTTAACTCATTGTTTACAATGAGTCGATGCAGATTTAATTAGTTACCACATGGAAATTAACTAAAACTAAATTATAAAATACTTTTTGGCTGATAACTTTATATCAGTCAATCCATATGTGCCAAAGAAGGAGCAACTTGGTGTTATACTAAAGTTAATAAGCAGGCTGTTCTGGTTTAATCACCTCATTATAAACAAGGACAATTCAGCCAAACAGTTTTCATTTCAAGAACTTGTGGGACTCATAACAATGTTTATATTATTTATCAAAAAGCTGTTAATCGATCTGGTTAGGATAAATCTTGGTTATGCATGACAAGTTTGGTCCCCCAACAGAAATCCCGGGGGGTACTTCCCTATAAAAGTGATGGGCTTGTTTGTTAAGAGGTAGCAGAATTTGGTTTATAGTCATGTTTCAAATTAATTCCACTCCTAGTAGGTTGCAATTCAACAACAACAAATTATATAAATGGCACTGAAAATTTTAATACAGGTAACCTTCGAATACTTTCTTATCAACGACTGTTTTAAATTTTGTCATAAGACTTATCCAAATAATGTTATAGTGTTAACAGCAGGCATTTACGATATAGCACCCTAAGCTTACCAATTAACAATTTTATAGCCCTAAAAGGTATGGCAAGCACTCCAACCACTATTTAAGGGGTACCCCTCTGGGGCACAAATTCCAGCTTTATGATGGAATATTTGTTGCCTTGTGCAACCAAGTCTGATTTTGGTATATAATGAATCTATTTGCCGGGGAAAGCACTACTATTTCTCTTCAAGTGTTGTACGGTTTTTACAACCTAGTTATTTCTAACTACTATCAATTCTACCTACCTAAACATGTACCTTAAAATTAAAGGAATGTTGATCTAGGCATAGTTGTTCAAAGCTGGGTTAAGATAACCCCGGGTTAATGCGAAACTTTAATTCAGAAATGAAACTAAAAAATCATTTCAGTTTTAATTCTTTTTTGATCTACAACTTAACTATGGGAAGCCTTAAAGTAACAGAGAAAATTATCTGGAAAATGCTTTTAAACACAACAAAAAGGAACTTGGGTTAAATTTTAACCCGAGTTAAGTGCTTACCACCCGAACAACTGGGCCCTGGTGTTTTAGTAAATCTTTTTCACACAAGATGTTATTACTGGTTCAAACGTGAATGGAACAAGTTACTTTCATTTCAATTCTGTCTTTCACAATATTTTTAACTTTGAAAAATTCAACAAAGGAGATTCAGATACCCTGCCGGACAGACAGTGTATCGGGTCATTTTAATCTCTTTTCTAAAATGATGGGTTAGTAGTGTATCTGAAGTTTTCATAGATTAATTTTTGTTTCTATCATGACAACTTTGTATTTTAACTTAAATGTCCCTATTAGCAAATTAAACTTACTCTTTTAACGACAAATACCATATCGTTCTTATTCATATAGACCATGATAAAAGAAAGCAAATGACAAACTCACACAATAACATCAGCAGTTGCTATAAATTAAAGAGATCCCGATTTCACAGCAAATATTACTGCCCAGCAATGACTATTAACAAACTTGCCAATAAGCAAAAAAAAAGCAGAGAATCAAACCCCAATGGAATTTAGATGATTATTAAAGTACTCCAGAGGGCAAAGGAAAATAATCTCCAGTGAACTCTAAAATTACGGCATCCATATCAATTGAAAACAACTCAAAAGAGTTAGTCACTTTTCCCACTACCCATCTTCCTCACAACCCATTCATGCCCAGTTATTTTTCTCTCAAGATTAAGGTGAACACAAGAATGCAGAACTGTTTTTAAACCAAACCTCCGAAAAAATATAGATGTGCAACTTACTTTGACCTGCCATATTCAATAACACAACCCCCACCCATATCAAAATCAGCCTAAAAAACAAAACCATTTTCTTTAATTTCTTACTATGCACCATGAGTGACAACATCATAGGAACAGGCCTAAATTAAAAATAAAGTTAATTTTTTTCCAGCCATTCATGATTCTATCTCACCAAAATAAGAGTGATACTGGACAATATAAATTGAATAATAATTACTCTAGATTTCCTGTCTGCAAGTTTACAAAAAATTGAGTGGGAAATAAATGCCCAGTGGAACCACTAAAAGCTTTTAGCAAAGCCACAGGATTTAAACATGACCATACAAAAAATTCAGCCGACATTCCCTAATGAGCAGACAGTAGCTGTCAAGTCCCCAAAAATTGCCCTTATGACACATTAACCAAGCACCTAAAAAGTACCTAAAATGGCATTATATTATTACCAACCTGTATTTATGCTTAGATGCAAACATACTGAATAGGGAAACAATAAAGCCACATCTTATGAAGACATGCCTTCAATGTAAAGCCAATACATTTGTCCCCATATTAATGAAATGCTACCACACATACACACATCGTGCATAAATTTCCAAAACAATCACCTGTCAGCTGAGACAGCAACAAACATTACAATAACTATATTAAACATAATTCAAATTAATACAACAAGAATATATTATAATTACACACAGCCATCTGATCCGATGGAGTCCGTTTGCCCACATTTTCCACCCCCCTCACAACTATAGTTTGCTGTATATATGGGGTATATATACTAAGACTCTCGCGAAATGACATGCGGCAGTCCGATGGACTCGTTCCACGGCAACCCGTCTCCATCGGATCCGATGGAGTCCGTTTGCCGACATTTTCCACCCCCTCCTCAACTATAGTTTGCTGTATATATGGGGTATATATACTAAGTCTCTCGCGAACTGACATGCGGCAGTCCGATGGACTCGTTCCACGGCAACCCGTCTCCATCGGATCCGATGGAGTCCGTTTGCCGACATTTTCCACCCCCCTCCTCAACTATACTTTGCTGTATATATACTAAGGCTCTCGCAAAATGACATGCGGCAGTCCGATGGACTCGTTCCACGGCAACCCGTCTCCATCGGATCCGATGGAGTCCGTTTGCCGACATTTTCCACCCCCTCCTCAACTATAGTTTGCTGTATATATGGGGTATATATACTAAGTCTCTCGCGAACTGACATGCGGCAGTCCGATGGACTCGTTCCACGGCAACCCGTCTCCATCGGATCCGATGGAGTCCGTTTGCCGACATTTTCCACCCCCTCCTCAACTATACTTTGCTGTATTTATACTAAGTCTCTCGCGAACTGACTTCCGGTGAGTCTGGTTGTTCATGGCCTTCGTCCATCGGACTCAGTTTGGGTGTATTGGACAACCCTCTTAGACGTACCACTTTCCTTGAATTTTTTCAGTTTCGCATTCAAGAAATTGCTTGCCGGTTTGAAAATAGGATCAGTTATAATAGAAATATCTTTCCAACTCTTTCTGAAGTCAAGTAACTGTTGATTTCATCTCTTATTGCTGCATAAGCTAAACGGCTCTAGTCCTTTCCTTTGTCTTGTTTTAGTTCTTGGTAAGACTTACTCAGTCGCTCGGCAAATATTTCTGCACTCAAGTTCTCCAATTCATAAGACGGATATCTCAGTTGAAAATAATGAACGGTGAAAGGAAATCAGGGTTAACTTTCCAACTTGGAACTGTTCAGCCGGATGGACTTAACGTCAATTTTAGCTGTATTTGAATTGCAACTTTTAATGCATGCGCGCGCTACTAGTCATATGCGGGCGTGTGTGTTCGGTAGTGTATTTCAACGGTTTTCTCCACACTGAAGAAGGGTAATATATACCCGAAACGTCTGTGTTTCTTTCACTGAAAACCATTTTTGACACTTTTTGATATTCGTTTTTATATCAATCCTATCTTAGTTGCAGCCATTCTAGATTGTAGCGAAAAGAAAACCAGTAATTTTACTATAGTTTCATTCAGCTTTTTAAGGTTCTTTTTTTAAAAAGCTTACGCTTCAGAAAGCCCGAATGGCGAAATCACCTGTTTTCCGCAAACGACAAATAAGTTTTACAGAAAAGCACAGACAAAATTTCAGTCGTTTTCTTTCACTTTTATTTTTACAAATGGAAACACTCTTGGCTGTTTGTCTCTTGGTGTTCGTTGGAATCGAGTCACTGATGATTTGAGGGATCTCCTCATCTCTAACCTGTGCAAACCTCCAAGCCATTTGCAATAGCCCATGATTTCCATGAGTTTTCGCCAACACTGCACTTTCTGAATGTGGTGTAGTGACGTAATGAAAAACACGTTATCAATTTTAACCAATTGGCGGCGAGTATTTTGATAAAGAACTCAGATCGTATATTCAACCAGTTTTTCTTCCTAAATTTTACCGCTTGTTCTTACTGCATTTAGCATAAGACGTCTCAAAACTAGCAAACCTGCTTGAGGATGAGTGCTATGTTTGTAACCGAAAACTGAAAAGGTTGCTTGGAATTTTTTGACAACTAAAATTGAGACAGCCTTAACTTTCTACTTAAAACAGCTATTGGAAAACCTTCCAGTATTAAAAAGTCTTCTTGTTCATTTTGGTAGTTACTTTATATTACTTATATCTCCGTTTCTTATTTTCTCTTTATTTTCCTTTTTTGGACACGTGTGCCTCTGCTATCAGTTACATTAAATCAAAGACATGACTGATTAAGCAGGGTCGGCAAGAGCTTTTACCCCTTTAGGTCGACAACTTACTGGGGGTATGCTTCAGAACGAAAACTGAAATGGAATATTATTGGCTTACCGAGGCAATTGAAATATTTTCTGTTAGTTATGGTGCGGAATTGCCACGCTACTGAAACTACATAAGGATCACAATCAAGAATAAATATTATCATTATCTGCGGATCTTAGTTAGAAATATCTTGCAACCTTAGTTTAAATCTTCAAGAAAAGGACCTAACATATTCTTTCAAAAAGATGGTCATTGTTTTTTACAAGATAATCCTCGATAAGCAATAGTATCTTACACATTAAACTAAATATCAAATATATGTCACACGATAGTCACCATCAGGGTATGGTTATTTGTTGGTAGGTTCTTGTATAACAACCAGCTAAAGGAACTGCCCAAAGGAGTTTTTGATAACAATACCCAGCTGTCGTTGCTGTAAGTAAAACTCCTGTACTTGTTTTTGTTTTGTTTTTGTTTTGTTTTTTTTTGTTTTTTGCTTAAACAAAACTCGTAACGTTATTGTTGCCCCAGGAGAACTCTTACGTTTCGCTTGCTCTCTTTAATTTTCACGGGGCATCCATGGTTCGCAGCAATGGTTTACTGAAAACTGGAAAGTATTCTTCAATTTTACTGACAACAAGCATTTGAAGGAACTTTAACTCACAACTAACAACTATAGAAAAATCCGTCGTATTAAATAATGGTTTTACTAATTTTTGTAATGACCTTATGTCATACATTCTTAATCATTCTAATTTTCGATTGAGTTTCAACGTGTACATGAAGCTCATTACGTTTTTACACTGAATCAAAAGACGTACACATTAGTTTTCGTGATTTTTTAATCACGGTCTAAAGGATAACACATTTCCGTCCATTATCGTGCTGTAATTAGTTTGTCTTGTTATCATTTCTGGTCATTGTATGCTGAAGGATTTATCGTGTCTAAGTGACATTATCTATCTGTTTTCTACGACAAATTGAACCGAAATTCATTCAATCAAATGTTATATTTCATTTTAATTCAATTTGTGAATGCTTTCGCAAAACTTGCTATGAGGTGCAATAGTCGCTCTATTCTCAGCATATTTCGAACTACATTTAGCGGTAATGGATTACAGGGAAGTGAAATTCAGTTCCCAAAAACGGATTTTCTTATCCTAAATGAAATACGTATTTTGTGTTCTTTTAACTTGCAAGTTCTATGAATTTTCAACCCATATTGATTAATCAGTACTTTTCAACGCATTGAGCTTTCGATTCCATTACATTAACATGAACGCTAAAATCAGGGTGGGGACTGTCAGTTTTCTATGGTTTATACTCTTATAGATTGTGGTTCCACTTGAGTTTTGAACATTTAATGACGTCATTTTATGGTATATACTAGTATACACCATAGAAATCTGCCGTCGATTTGTTAATTACATGATCACCCTAGAAAAGAAATTTGGCCCAGCACAGAACACTAATTGGGACAATTTCCAAATCGAATTGGAATTTAGAAGTGTTGGTTTTTGAGGAGAAGGGAAAACCAAGTACCTGGAGAAAACCCCGAGCAAAGACGTGAACCAACAACTAACTCAACCCACATATGACGCCGATAATACACTTATTCTCAAGGAAGGTTAGTTTTGAAAATATAACTAGTGAAATTGTTTAGGATTATACTCTAATTTAGAGGATCACAATTCCATGTGTGAAGTTGTCTAAAAGTTTGATTGAAAGTTTTTGACTCGGTTCCGTAAACGTGATGCTCGCCCACGAAATATCTTGGTTATTGTATGAAACAAATAGATTTAATCTCATCGTCCGACAGATTTCATTTTGCCATGAAACTGTAACCTAATAACGCACAGAGGACGTCAAAACGTAGTAAGGTCATCAGTCACGCTTATCTCCTGCGGCTCGTAGCGCACTTCTTTTTTCTCACCAGTAAAGGTTCATGGTGGATAATTTTGAATGTGGAATATTCCTAAGCCGCATCCAGTTTATAGAAGATGGTAATTAAATATCTTAAATTTGTGATTCAAGCAAATGCTGCCTCTGCTGTTGACCAGTTTAAGGTCGCGCAGGATCGAACCCTTGCTCCCATTATACATGTATTTATAGCGCAGCTCCGAAATGCGCGCAGAGCACCATGGATAACAAAACATGGTAACCTATTGATACTTGAAATGTGGATTTTGGTTACTACGTCACTATGCGTCCGCCCATCGGTACCCAGCGCCACAGGACAACCAATGCGAATGGCACACTTAAGTATGTGAAGCCTGTGCCGCTGCCTTCGTTTGTTTGGCGGGAAGTTGCATGACCAACTACCCTTTGGATAAACATTTTTAATTTTTAGGACAACGGAATACAAAGGCAATTTAAGTATTCATTAAACCTGTCCACAAACGTGGAAAGAAGAGAGAGAAAGAAAGAAAACGAGAAACCAGAGGACGAATAAGCAAGGTTCAACGTGAAAGAGAGCGACTGAGAGCACGAGCAAACATTTCGGGGACTTACTGAAGGATGTGGTATCAGTGGATGCCATAACGTCGATCCCTGGATAGCATTCAATGACAAACGATTACTGGTTGTGTGAATGGATGAAGGAACTTAGCGAGAACAAGGCAAAGCCATTAACAGCGCTTAAGTGTACCAGTACCTGGTGTTGAGGGAGGCATCTTTGCAAGGGATGGCTCGGCTCGAGACGGCATGACTGCTTGGGTTGGTATAGAGTGGCAGAACAATGTAACAAGAAAACATATTAATGGCGTGCAGGGGGGGGGGGGGGGGGGGGAAGGGGGGCAGGGCAGAGCCAGCTCTTTCCGCGCTGTGTCTGAGGCCTATGAAGATTCTTAAAAAAATATTTAAAATATTGGTTCATTTCAGCCTCAACGTTCTTATAAAAAAGGTTCTTATAAAAAAAAAAAAAAAAAAAAAAAACAGAGTGTATACGCATTTGTTGCTACTCTTTCCAGGCATCCAGCCGTAAATTCTTTGTAAAATTCGCAGTTGTTATTAGCCAAATTTTTCATAAATTCTTCACGGTTTTACTTGGCAGGAGGGGAGTGTTGAATTGTCAACTATTCATACTTTCTTCAAGAATTCATTACATGATCAGTTTATGAATGCCAAAGTTTGAACTGGAATTAATTCATCGTTCGGTTTGTTTTCTTCGCAAGCATATTGAGTAATATACCTTTACGGGCAATGAGCGAGAGATATAAGAAAACAAATTAAACTAGAAATACGTGAGTCGCAAAACCTCGCGAAGCTAGGGGTAGGTGGACAGTTGATTTGAAGTGAAGGAATGGGCAGGGGCACACCCTTGTGCAATTGGTTGTACCACACCCACTCTGTGTCATGTCATGGCCACAGACTATGGGAGTGATACACTGTAGTTAACATCACATTAGGGATGCAGCAATAGAAATGTGAAATGGGGGGGGGGGGGTGGGGGTGTCCCATAGCAATGGAAAAAATCTTGGAAAACCAAAAGTTAAGAAAAAAGAATCCTGCATTGCAAAAGAAGTAGAAAAAAGGATTTGAAGGTTGGGAAAATCATGCACCCTGCTTGTTGTTTAAAAACTGACAGAAGGTTCTATACATTACATTGATCTCCTTACTCTTCATGGATTTGAGAAGTAGTCATTCAATAAGAGTATAAGCATTGAACAGAAGGAAAAATAATTCATACCATGGACATGGTCAAGTGTTACCCTGTGCAACGGTCTACCTTTCCCACCAATCCTTTCACTCCCAGAAGTGAGCCGCATTATTTAGAAGTGTCCTTATAATTTCAATACACTGTTAAGCAGACAGCTCATAAGAATTAAGGAAATAAAAACAATAAGGGGATAGCAGTATGCCATGATATCAGAAGAAATTACCATGCTAAGAGAAGACTTGCTGAAACATGCAAGGTTTTGGTTTGCGCCGAATAGCATAAACGTCAAATGAGCGTCTCAAATGTAAGTAGCAAAAACCGGTTACGGGTCACAGCTTGCAGTCGACAAGGTAGCAGGTGACAAGTCATAGGTTATCGGTACCAGGAGGACACAAACATAGAGTGACCAAGAAAGCGGTCTGCATATTGTCGCGTTATGCAATATCAATACCTTCCGTAGGCCTGATTTTTGGCGCTTATGGTCACTAGTGACTTGTGTAAGAAATTTAAAAGAAACCCAAGGGCAGTTGATGAGCCATGAAATATATGACTAAGTTGTTTAAACAGATATGAATTTTGGATGCAATAAATGTGAAAATACAAGTAGTATTAATTAGTATGAATGGGTTAGAGACTGTTGTGAGTGTTTTGTTTACAAATACACGCACGCGCTGGCTGTTTAATGAACGAGAAATTTTCAATACTGCACGAGGCCTTTTTAGGCCGAGATTTCATCGCCAGCACATAATTGCCTTTTCGGCCTCTAAAACAGTGCCTCTTCACCTGGATTAAGAACCTGAATTAACTTTTTTAGGAACTGAACTGGACAGTTGGCTTCACCAGTAGAAAACATTTTAGGGTCCGCTTCGTCGGCCTTGTCACTAGGAGCCAGGGCTGTCAACCTCACACGTCTTCAAATGTGGAGAATATGACTTCCCAGCAGAGGCCAAATTCACGGGTTCAGTGTGTGTGTGTGTGTCTGGGGGGGGGGGGGGGGGGGATGTACATTAAACACTACCAGAAACAACGCTACACATTTCAGATTTATGTGTCAGAAAACCAAGTCTACCACAAAAAGACATAAATCTCGAGACCAGAAGAAACGGCTCAAACTCTGGACATTACAGTCCTACATCTGGAGACTGGGAGATAAGGTTCAAAATCTGGATACTCCCGGATTATACGGGAGAGCTGACAGCCCTGCTAAGCCAGCCAGGATGATATTTTGTTTTTTCTTGCTAGGCCATTTCAACATATTCAACTTCACTTGCGTCTTTCTTGAAAACAAAAACATTTCTTCGTTGGTTTTCTCCACCTCTTCGGCAGATTAAATGCAGGTTTATATTAAACCAATTCACCCTTAGTAACGAAATAGGCGAATCGCCAGCGAAAACACCGCTTTCGTAGCATTTTTGTATGTCCTCGGGCTGAATATTAGCATGATGTTTGACTTTAGACGTACCACTTTCCTTGAATTTTTTTCAGTTTCGCATTCAAGAACTTGTTTGCCGGTTTGAAAATAGGATCAGTTAGAATAGAAAATGTCTTTCCAACTGTTTCTGAAGTCAAGTAACTGTTGATTTCCTCTCTTATTGCTGCATGAGCTGAACGGCTCTAGACCTTTCCTTCGTCTTGTTTTAGTTCTTGGTAAGACTTACTCAGTCGCTCGGCAAATATTTCTGCACTGAAGTTCTCCAATTCTTAAGACGGATATCTCAGTTGAAAATAATGAACGGTGAAAGGAAATGAGGTTAACTTTCCAACTTGGAACTGTTCAGCCGGATGGACTTAACGTCAATTTTAGCTGTATTTGAATTGCAACTTTTAATGCATGCGCGCGCTACTAGTCATATGCGCGCGTGTGTCCAGTAGCGTATTTCAACGGTTTTCTCTACACTGAAGAAGGGTTATATACCCGAAACGTCTGTGTTTCTTTCAAAACCATTTTTGACACTTTTTGATATTCGTTTTTATATCAATCCTGTCTCAGTTGCAGCCATTCTAGACTGTAGCGAAAAGAAAAACAGTAATTTTACTATAGTTTCATTCAGCTTTTTAAGGTTCTTTTTTTTAAAAAGCTTACGCTTCGGAAAGCCCGAATGGCGAAATCACCTGTTTTTCGCAAACGACAAATAAGTTTTACAGAAAAGCACAGATAAAATTTCAGTCGTTTTGTTTCACTTTTATTTTTACAAATGGAAACACTCCAGGCTGTTTGTCTCTTGGTGTTCGTTGGAATCGAGTCACTGATGATTTGAGGGATCTCCTCATCTCCAACCTGTGCAAACCTCCAAGCCATTTGCAATAGCGCATGATTTCCATGAGTTATCACCAACTTTCTGAATGTGGTGTAGTGACGTAATGAAAAACACGTTATCGATTTTAACCAATTGGCGCGCGAGTATTTTGATAGAGAACTCAGATCGTATATTAAACCAGTTTTTCTTCCCAAATTTTAGCGCTTGTTCTTACTGCATTTAGCATAAGACGTCTTAAAACTAGCAAACCTGCTTGAGGATGAGTGCTATGTTTGTAACCGAAAACTGAAAAGGTTGCTTGGAATTTTTTGACAACTAAAATTGAGACAGCCTTAACTTTCTACTTAAAACAGCTATTGGAAAACCTTCCAGTATTAAATAGTCTTCTTGTTCATTTTGGTAGTTACCTTATATTACTTACATCTCCGTTTCCTATTTTCTCTTTATTTTTCTTTTTTGGATACGTGTGTCTCTGCTATCAGTTACATTAAACCAAAGACGTGACTGATTAAGCAGGGTCGGCAAGAGCTTTCACCCCTTTAGGTCGACAACTTACTGGGGGTATGCTTTAGAACGAAAACTAAAATGGAATATTATTGGCTTACCGAGGCAATTGAAATATTTTCTGTTAGTTCAGGTGCGGAATAGCCACGCTACCGAAACTACATAATGATCACAATCAAGAATAAATGTTATCATTATCTGAGGATCTTAGTCAGAAATATCTTGCAACCTTAGTTTAAATCTTCAAGAAAAGGACTTAACATATTCTTTCAAAAAGATGGTCATTGTTTTTTCCAAGATAACCCTCGATAAGCAATAGTATCTTACATATTAAACTAAATATCAAATATATGTCACACGATAGTCACCATCAGGGTATGGTTATTTGTTGGTAGGTACTTGAGTAACAACCAGCTGAAGGAACTGCCCAAAGGAGTTTTTGATAACAATACCCGGCTGCATTGGCTGTAAGTAAAACTCCTGTACTTGTTTTTGTTTTGTTTTTTGTTTAAACAAAACTCGTAACGTTATTGTTGCCCCAGGAGAACTCTTACGTTTCGCTTGCTCTCTACAATTTTCACGGGGCATCCATGGTTCGATGAAGCAATGGTTTACTGAAAATTTTACTGACAACTGGCATTTGAAGGAACTTTAACTCACAACTGACAAGTATAGAAAAATACTTCGTATTAAATAGTGGTTTTACTAACTTTTGTAATGACCTCATGTCATACATTCTTAATCATTCTAATTTGCGATTGAGTTTCGGTGTGTACATGAAGCTCATTACCTTTTTACACTGAATCAAAAGACGTACACATTAGTTTTCGTGATTTTTAATCACGGGCTAAATGATTACACATTTCCGTGCATTATCGTGCTGTAGTTAGTTTGTCCAGTTATCATTTCTAGTCATTGTATACTGAAGGATTTATCGTGTCTAAATAAAATTATCTATCTTCTTCCGACGACAAATTGAACCGAACTTCATTCAATCAAATGTGATATTTCTTTTTAATTCAATTTGTGAATGCTTTCGCAAAAACTGCTATGAGGTGCAATAGTCGCTCTATTCTCAGCATATTTCGAGCTAAGTTTAGTGGTAATGGATTACAGGGAAGTGAAATTGAGTTCCCAAAAACGGATTTTCATATCCTAAATGAAATACGTATTTTGTGTTCGTTTTATTAACTTGAAAGTTCTATGAATTTTCAACCTATTGTGATTAATCAGTACCTTTCAACGCATTGAGCTTTCGATTCCATTACATTAACATGAACGCTAAAATCAGGGTGGGGACTGTCAGTTTTCTATGGTCTATACTCTTATAGACCATAAAATGGCGCCGTAAAATGCTCAAAAATTGGCAGTGAAACCACTCGCCCGCGGCTTGTGGTTCCACTTGAGCTTTGAACATTTTATGACGTCATTTTATGATCTACAATAGTAAAGACCACAGAAAACTGCCGTCGATTTGTTAATTGCATGATCGCCCTAGAAAAGAAATTTGGCTGAGCACTGAACGCTAATTGGGACATTTTCCAAATCGAATTGGAATTTAGAAGTGTTGGTTTTTGATGAGAGGCGAAAACCAAGTACCTGGAGAAAAATCCGAACAAAGACGAAAACCAACAACTAACTCAACCCACATATGACGCCGAGTTCAGGAACCGAACCTGGGCCACGTTGGTGGGAGGCGAGTACTCTCACCACTGCACCATCCCTGCTCCCATGGCGGCAATGAAATGGCGAACGTGCGTTTCTGTAGTCCAGGCTAAGAATTCTGCTATTCGAACTCTGAATATCACAAGAAAGGCCTCAATCGTTTTTACTTGGCTTTCGGCCGTTAAGAGAAGTCACGAATGTAAATTCTGCTGCAAACAGTACATAAGCAAAAATCTGCATGTGCAACCCACGGATAGCTGACTCTGTAGCGGATTATCTGATACACTTCATATCGGGCAGACGAACTCCTCCCTTTCGCTAGAAACAGCGAGGATCGAAATGCACCAATCAAAACCGACCATCGTGATATAAATGGTGCCGCGTAACCAGTCGACCACATCACCTGATGAAGACTAGCAGTAAGCAGCCGAAACGTCGCAATTTATATCTCAAAATGACTACATCGTGAGACAAACGATGATACACTTATTGTTAAGGAAGATTAGTCTTGAGAATATTGTTAGTGAAATTGTTTTGGATTATACTCTAATTTAGAGAATCACAATTCCATGTGTGCAGTTGTCTAAAAGTTTGATTGAAAGTTTTTGACTCGGTTCAGTAAACGTGATGCTCGCCCACGAAATATCTTGGTTATTGTATGAAACAGATAGATTTAATCTCATCGTCCGACAGATTTCATTTTGCCGTGGAACTGTAACCTAATAACGCACAGAGGACATCAAAACGTAGTAAGGTCATCAGTCACGCTTATCTCCTGCGGCTCGTTGCGTACTTCTTTTTTCTTACCAGTAAAGGTTCATGGTTGATAATTTTGAATGTGGAATATTCCTAAGCCGCATTCAGTTTATAGAAGACGGTAATTAAATATCTTAAATTTGTGACTCAAGCAAATGCTGCCTCTGCTGTTGACCGGTTTAAGGTCGCGCAGGATCGAACCCTTGCTCCCATTATACATGTATTTATAGCGCAGCTCCGAAATGCGCGCAGAGCACCATGGCTAACAAAATATGGTAACCTATCGATACTTGAATTCTGGGTTTTGATTACTACGTCACTATGCGTCCACCCATCCGTACGCAGCACCACAGGACAACCAATGCGAATGGCACACTTAAGTATGTGAAGCCGGTGCCGCTGCCTTCGTTTGTTTGGCGGGAAGTTGCATGACCAACTACCCTTTGGATAAACATTTTTTATTTTTAGGACAACGGAATACAAAGGCAATTTAAGTATTCATTAAACCTGTCCACAAACGTGGAAAGAAGAGAGAGAAAGAAAGAAAACGAGAATGCAGGGAAGGAATAAGCAATAAGGTTCAACGTGATAGAGAGCGACTGAGAGCTTGAGCAAACATTTCGGGGACTTATTGAAGAATGTGGTATCCGTGGATGCCATAACGTCGATCCCTGGATAGCATTCAATGACAAACCATTACTGGTTGTGTAAATGGATGAAGGAACTTAGCGAGAATAAGGCAAAGCCATTAACAGCGCTTAAGTGTACCGGTACCTGGTGTTGAGGGAGGCATCTTTGCAAGGGATGGCTCGGCTCGAGACGGCATCACTGCTTGGGTTGGTATAGAGTGGCAGAACAATGTAACAGGAAAACATTTTAATGGCGTGCAGAGCAGAGCCAGCTCTTTCCGCGCTGTGTCTGAGGCCTATGAAGATTCTTAAAAAAGATTCTTAAAATTTTGGTTCATTTCAGCCTCGACGTTCTTATAAAAAAGGTTCTTATAAAAAAAACCAGAGTGTATACGCATTTGCTGCTACTCTTTCCAGGGATCCAGCCGTAAATTCTTTGTAAAATTCGCAGTCGTTATTAGCCAAATTTTTCATAAATGCTCCTCGGTTCTACTTGGCAGGAGGAGAGTGTTGAATTGTCAACTATTCATACTTTCTTCAAGAATTCATTACATGATCAGCTTATGAATGTCAAAGTTTGAACTGGAATTAATTCATCGTTCGATTTGTTTTCTTCGCGAGCATATTGAGTAATATACCTTTACGGGTAATGAGCGAGAGATATAAGCAAACAAATAAAAATATGGCAGTATGCCATGATATCAGAAGAAATTACCATGCTAAGAGAAGACTTGCTGAAACATGCAAGGTTTTGGTTTGGTAGGGGGGACCGACATTAAACACTACCAGAAACAATGCTACACATTTCAGATTGATGTGTCAGAAAACCGAGTCTACCGCAAATCTATAGACATAAATCTCGAGACCAGAAGAAACTGCTCAAAATCTGGACATTACAGTCCTACATCTGGAGACCGGGAGATACGGTTCAAAATCTGGATACTTCCGGATTATACGGGAGAGTTGACAGCCCTGCTAAGCCAGCCAGGATGATTTTTTGTTTTTTCTTGCTAGGCCATTTCAACATAATTAACTTCACTTGCGTCTTCCTTGAAAACAAAAACATTTCTTCGTTGGTTTTATCCACCTCTCTTTGGCAGATTAAATGCAGGTTTATATTAAACCAATTCACCCTTAGTAACGAAATAGGCGACTCCTCAGCGAAAACACCGCTTTCGTAGCATTTTTGTATGCTCTAGGGCTGAATATTAGCATGATGTTTGACTTTAAACGTACCACTATCCTTGAATTTTTTCAGTTTCGCATTCAAAAACTTGTTTGCCGGTTTGAAAATAGGATCAGTTAGAATAAAAAATGTCTTTCCAACTGTTTCTGATGTCAAATAACTGTTGATTTCCCCTCTTATCGATGCATGAGCTGAACGGCTCTAGTCCTTTCCTTCGTCTTGTTTTAGTTCTTGGTAAGACTTACTCAGTCGCTCGGCAAATATTTCTGTACTCAAGTTCTCCAATTTTTAAGAGGGATATCTCAGTTGAAAATAATGAACGGTGAAAGGAAATGAGGTTAACTTTCCAACTTGGAACTGTTCAGCCGGATGGACTTAACGTCAATTTTAGCTGTATTTGAATTGCAACTTTTAATGCATGCGCGCGTGTGTGTCCGGTAGTGTATATTTCAACGGTTTTCGCCACACTGAAGAAGGGTTATATACCCGAAACGTCTGTGTTTCTTTCAAAACCATTTTTGACACTTTTTGATATTCATTTTTATATCAATCTCATGTCAGTTGCGGCCATTTTAGATTGTAGCGAAAAGAAAAACAGTAATTTTACCATAGTCTCATTCAGCTTTTTAAGGTTCTTTTTTTAAAAAGCTTACGCTTTAGAAAGCCCGAATGGCAAAATCACTTGTTTTTCGCAAACGACAAATAAGTTTTACAGAAAAGCACAGAGAAAATTTCAGTCGTTATTGTTTCATTTTATTTTTACAAATGGAAACACTCCAGGCTGTTTGTATCTTGGTGTTCGTTGGAATCGAGTCACTGATGATTTGAGGGATCTCCCCATCTCCAACCTGTGGAAACCTCCAAGCCATTTGCAATAGCGCATGATTTCCATGAGTTATCACCAAGACTGCACTTTCTGAATGTGGTGTAGTGACGTAATAAAGAAGACGTTATCGATTTTAACCAATTGGCGCGCGAGTATTTTGATAGAGAACTCAGATCATATATTAAACGAGTTTTTCTTCCTAAATTCTACCGCTTGTTCTTACTGCATTTAGCATAAGACGTCTCAAAACTAGCAAACCTGCTTGAGGATGAGTGCTATGTTTGTAACCGAAAACTGAAAAGTTTGCTTGGAATTTTTTGACAACTAAACCTTAACTTTCTACTTAAAATATCTATTGGAAAACCTTTTTGTATTAAATAGTCTTCTTGTTCATTTTGGTAGTTACCTTATATTACTTATATCTCCGTTTCTTATTTTCTCTTTATTTTTCTTTTTTGGATACGTGTCTCTGCTATCAGTTACATTAAATCAAAGACATGACTGATTAAGCAGGGTCGGCAATAACTTTCGCCCCGTTAGGTTGACAAGTTACTGGGAGTATGCTTTAGAACGAAAAATGAAATGGAATATTATAGGCTTACCGAGGCAATTGAAATATTTTCTGTTAGCTCAGGTGCGGAATAGCCACGCTACCGAAACTACATAAGGATCACAATCAAGAATAAATATTCGCATTATGCGAGGATTTTAGTTAGAAATATCTTGCAACCTCAGCTTAAATCTTCAAGAAAAGGACATAACATATTCTTTCAAAAAGATGGTCATTGTTTTTCCAAGCCGGATAACCCTCGATAAGCAATAGTATCTTACACATTAAACTAAATATCAAATATATGTCACACGATAGTCACCATCAAGGTATGTTTATTTGTTGGTAGGTACTTGAATAACAACCAACTAAAGGAACTGCCCAAAGGAGTTTTTAATAACAATACCCAGCTGTGGGGGCTGTAAGTAAAACTCCTGTACTTTTTTTTTTTTTTAACAAAACTGGAGACGCTAGTATTTCCTTAGGAGACCTCTCACGTTTCGCTTACTCTCTACGATTTTCCCGGGGCATCCATGATTCGCTGAAGCAATTAAAACCGGAAAGTATCTTTCAATTTTACTGACAACTGGCATTTGAAGGAACTTTAACTCACAACTTCCTATTAAAATTGTGTTTTTACTAAGTTTTTTAATAAGATCATGTCATACATTCGTAATTTTCTAATTGGGTATTGTGTTTTGGCGTGTACGCGCAGCTCATTACATTTTTACAATGAATCAATAGACACATTATTTTTCGTGATTTGACAATCACCGGCTAAAGGATTAAACTTTTCCGTCCATTGTCGTGCTGTAGTTAGTTTGTCTAGTTGTCTTTTCTGGTCATTGTATACTGAAGAATTTATCGTGTCTAAGTAACATTACCTATCTGTTTTCTACAACAAATTGAAACGAAATTCATTCAATCAAATGTGAAATTTCTTTTAAATTCAATTTGTGAATGCTTCCGCAAAACTTGATATGAGGTACAATAGTCGCTCTATTTTCGGCTTTTTTTGAACTAAATTTAGCGGTAATGAATTACGGGGAAGAGAAATTGAGTTCCCAAAAACGGATTTCCATATCTTAAAGAAAATACTTATTTTGTGTTCTTTATTTCTATGAATTCTCAACCTATTGTGATTTATCACTCGCCAGTACCTTTCAACGCACTGAGCTTTTGATTCCATTACATTAACATGAAAGTTAAAATCAGGGTGGGCACTATCAGTTTTTTGTTGTCTCTACTCTTATACACCATAAAATGACGCCGTAAAATGCTCAAAAATTGGCAGTGAAACCACTCGCCCGCGGCTTGTGGTTCTACTTGAGTTTTAAACATTTTATTACGTAATTTTATGGTCTATAATAATAAAGACCATAGAAAACTGCCGTCGATTTGTTAATTGCATGATCGACCTTGAAAAGAAATTTGGCCGAGCACAGAATGCTAATTGGGACACTTCCAAAATCGAATTGGAATTTAGAAGTGATGATTTTTGATGAGAGGCGAAAACCAAGTACCTGGAGAAAAATCCGAACAAAGACGAAAACCAACAACTAACTCAACCCACATATGACGCCGAGTTCAGGAATCGAACCCAGGCCACGTTGGTGGGAGGCGAGTACTCTCACCACTGCACCATCCCTGCTCCCATGGCGGCAATGAAATGGCGAACGTGCGTTTCTGTAGGCCAGGCTAAGAATTCTGCTATTCGAAGTCTAAATATCACAAGAAAGGCCTCAATCGTTTTTACTTGGCTTTCGGCCGGTAAGAGAATTTACGAATGTAAATTCTGCTGCAAACAGTACATAAGCAAAAATCTGCAACCCACGGATAGCTGACTCTTTAGCAGATTATCTGATACACTTCATAGCGGGCAGACGAGCTCCTCTCTTTCGCTAGAAACAGCGAGGATCGAAATGCACCAATCACAGCCGACCATCGTGATATAAATGGTGCCGCGTAACCAGTCGACCTCATCGCCTGATGAAGACTAGCAGTAAGCAGCCGAAACGTCGCAATTTATATCTCAAAATGACTACATCGTGAGACAAACGATGATACACTTATTGTTAAGGAAGATTAGTCTTGAGAATATTGTTAGTGAAATTGTTTTGGATTATACTCTAATTTAGAAGATCACAATTCCATGTGTGTAGTTGTCTAAAAGTTTGATTGAAAGTTTTTGACTCGATTCAATAAACGTGATGCTCGCCCACGAAATATCTTGGTTACTGTATGAAACAAATAGATTTAATCTCATCGTCCGACAGATTTCATTTTGCCGTGGAACTGTAACCTAATAACGCACAGAGGACGTCAAAACGTAGTAAGGTCATCAGTCACGCTCACCGGCTGCGGCTCGTAGCGTACTTCTCTTTTCTTACCACTAAAGCTTTATGCCTATTTGGTTAATAATTTTGAATGTGAGCCATTCCTAAACCGCATTCAGTTTCGACAAGACGGTAATTAAATATCTTAAATTTGTGATTCAACTGAATGCTGCCTCCGCTGTTGACCAGTTTAAGGTCGCGCAGGATCGGACCCTTGCTCTCATTATACATGTATTTCTAGCGCAGCTCTGGCGCGCGTGCAGAGCACCATGGGTAACAAATGGTAACCTATCGATACTTGAAATCTGGGTTTTGGTTACGACGTCACTATGCGTCCTCAGCAACACAGGACAACGAATTCGAATGGCACATCTAAGTATGCGAAGCCTGTGCTGCTGGCTTCGTTTGTTTGGCGGGAAGTTGCATGGCCAACTGCCTTTTGGATAAACAATTTTTTTTAGGACAACAGAATACAAAGTCAATTTAAGTATTCATTAAACATGTCCACAAACGTGGAAAGAAGTGAGAGAAAGAAAGAAATCGTTTAGTATTAGTCCCCCACTCGGCCAAATGTGTCCAAATATGGAGCGTGACGTAAGAAAAGGACATCGTGCAAAAATTACCGAAGATTCGCGGTAATGCTTCAATTGTAAACAGAGAAAATGGTTCAAAAATGAAAAAAAAGGTTGCTTGGAATTTTTTGACAACAAAAATTGAGACAGCCTTAACTTTCTACTTAACACAGCTATTGGAAAACCTTCCAGTATTAAATAGTCTTCTTGTTCATTTTGGTAGTTACCTTATATTACTTATATCTCCGTTTCTTATTTTCTCTTTATTTTTCTTTTTTGGATGCGTGTGTCTCCGCTATCAGTTACATTAAACCAAAGACATGACTGATTAAGCAGGGTCGGCAATAGCTTTCGCCCCGTTAGGTTGACAACTTACTGGGAGTATGCTTTAGAACGAAAAATGAAATGGAATATTATTGGCTTACCGAGGCAATTGAAATATTTTCTGTTAGTTCAGGTGCGGAATAGCCACGCTACCGAAACTACATTTGGATCACAATCATGACTAAATATTCGCATTATCTGCGGATCTTAGTTAGTAATATCTTGCAACCTTAGTTTAAATCTACAAGAAAAGGACCTAACATATTCTTTCAAAAAGATGGTCATTGTTTTTCCAAGATAACCCTCGATAAGCAATAGTATCTTACACATTAAACTAAATATCAAATATATGTCACACGATACTCACCATCAGGGTATGGTTATTTGTTGGTAGGGTCTTGAATAACAACCAGCTAAAGGAACTGCCCAAAGGAGTTTTTGATAACAATACCCAGCTGTGGTGGCTGTAAGTAAAACTCCTGTACTTTTTTTTTATTTTGTTTAAACAAAACTCGTAACGTTATTGTTGCCCCAGGAAAACTCTTACGTTTTGCTTACTCTCTACAATTTTCACGGGGCATCCATGGTTCGATGAAGCAATGGTTTACTGAAAACTGGAAGGTATTCCTCAATTTTACTGACTTCTGGCATTTGAAGGAATTTTAACTCACAACTAACAATCATAGAAAAATTATTCGTATTAAAATAGTGTTTTTATTCATTTTGTAATGACGTCAAGTCATACATTTTTAATTTTCTAATTTTGGATTGAGTTTTTGGCGTTTACCTGCATCTTATGAGCTTTTTAAACTGAATAAACTTTTAAAAACCGGCGAAACGATTGCACAATTGTAATTGCTACAATTTGGAGGAGTACTATGCTTGTAACCGAAAACCGAAAAGTTGCTTGACATTTCATTGACAAATGACATTTGAAACAACCTTAACGTCCTACCTAAATATATCTTCTAAAACATTTTTTTTTTATTAAATGGTATTCTAACTCATTTTGGTATTTACCTATTTTTCAAACTTTTTTTTCTTTTCTTGTTCTTTCTTTTCTTTTCTTCTTTTTTGTTTTTGCTTGTTTTATTATCTAATTTTATTTTTTATGTGTGAACACATTCTTTGAAAAACATGGTCGTTGTTTTTTTTCAGATAAGCCTCGATAAGCAATATTATCCTACATATTAAACCAAAAATCAAATATATGTCACACGATAGTCACCATCAGGGTATGGTTATTTGTTGGTAGGTACTTGAGTAACAACCAGCTAAAGGAACTGCCAAAAGACGTTTTTAATAAGAATACCCAGCTGCGGTGGCTGCAAGTAAAACTCCTGTACTTGTTTTTTAAAGCAAAACTCGAGACGCTAGTGTTGCCCTAGGAGAACTGTTACGTTTCGCTTGCTCTCTGAAAACTTTCCGTGGGCAACCATGATTCGATGAAGCAATGTTTTACCGAAAACTGTAAAGTATCTTTTAATTTTACTGACATTTGGCATTTGAACGAACTTTAACTCACAACTGACAAGTATAGAAAAATCATTCGTATTAAAATAGTGTTTTACTAACTTTTGTAATGATCTCATGTCATACATTCTTAATTTTCTAATTTGGTATTGAGTTTGGCGTGTACGTGCAGCTCATTACCTTTTTCACACTGAATCAAAAGACACATTATTTTTCCTAATTTGTTAAATACCGCCTAAACGATTACATATTTCCGTCCATTACCGTGCCGTAGTTAGTTTGTCTACTTATCATTTCTGGTCATTGTATACTGAAGGATTTATCGTGTCTAAATAGTCGTCTATTTTTTTTCTACGAAAAATTGAACCCAAATTCATTCAATCTAATGTGATATTTCTTTTAAATTTTATCTGTGAATGCTTTCGCAAAACTTGCTATGAGGTGCAATAGTCGGCTTTTGAGGAGAAAGGAGATCCGGAGTACCCAGAAAAAAACCTCTCGGAGCAACGACGAGAACCAAGAACAAAATCATCCCACATATGACGCCGAGTTCGGGAATGGAACCCGGGCCACGTTAATGAGAGGCGAGTGCTCTCACCACTGGACCATCTCTTCTCCCATGGCGGTAATGTAATGGCGAACGCGAGTTTCTGTAGGCCAGGCTAAAAATTCGACTATTTGACGTCCAAACATCACAGGGAAGGTCTCCATCGTGTATTACTTGGCTTTCGGCCATTAAGAGGAATCGCGGATGTAAATTCTGCTGCAAACCGTACATAAACGAAAAACTACAATCCACGGCTACCTGACTCTGGTGCGGATTATCTGACACACTTTACAGCGGGCAGAGGTGCTCCCCTCTTTCACTAGAAACAGTGAGGAATCGAAATGGACCAGGTACAGCCGACCATCGTGATATAAATGGTGCCGTGTAACCAGTCGATCTCATCGCCTGATGAAGACTAGCACTAAGCAGTCGAAACGTCACAATTTACATCTCAACAAGTGAACTACAAGTAAAAATTAATCCCTAACTCTACAAGTATTCATTGCGATTGCATATGTTTATAACATAGAGGGCGAAATTGTCTTAAAACTTTACAGGCAATTTGTAAAACAGAAGCGGCCCAGAGTAAAAACACTCACCCGTAAGCAAAACAAACAAACAATTCACCTGTTTCTTAGCGTTCAAAACGGACAAAACGAGAAAAGTTGATTGTTATACAGTTATGTAATTGAGAGAAAATAAATTTTTTTTTCATAGGGCAAACTAACAATAATTAAACCAAATCTTAGGCATCAATAGTTTTGATTCACCTGCGCGCTGAAGCTTTCTACCGCTTGAAAATCACAGGATTACAGATCAATAAAAATAGTGGACCATGGGTCCAAAGAAGGACCCTGCAGGGTAATTTATTCCACTGAATTATACCAGCTTCTTCTTCCCATCAAAAGGCTACTATTATTATTGTTCGGTTATCGTTCGTTGAAAGCAGGCCGTAGCGAAGTGAAAGCACTTGCTCGCGGCCATGAATGGTTTCAGTTTTTCATTCAAACGCAATCAAGGTTTTGGCTGTTTACACACATAATCTCTTGCAGCTGTTTCTTGTAAGAAACGGAAGTTAACCTTTAGGAATTTCCTCTGAAGCTGTAGCACTTGATTTTCAAGTATTTTTGGCTCAAGCAATCCGGCTTAAGAAGTCGAACTCCAAAAAACTTGAAAGAATTCGTTGTTGTCGCGGTACAAAATGAAGAAACCAATTAAATGTAGAAATAGCGTGCTCAGCAAAACAGGAGCAAGTATTTTCTCCTTTCCACCAATCATGAATGAGTAATATTGCCCTTGGTGAAAAGAAAATTAAGAAAAAATGCCCTTTGTTCCGACAAATCAGCATTCGGTAATTTTGCCCCCTATGTTATCAATATCTTAAATTTGTGATTCAAGCGAATGCTGCATCTGTTGTTGACCAGTTTAAGGTCGCGCAGGATCGAACCCCTTGCTCTCGTTATACATGTATTTATAGCGCAGCTGCGGCGGGCGCGCAGGGCAACATGGGCAACAAAATGGGTTTTGCTTACGACGTCACTATGCGTCCGTCCATCCGTACGCAGCACCACAGGACAACCAATGCGAATGGCACACCTGAGTATGTGAAGCCTGTGCCGCTGCCTTCGTTTGTTAGGCCAGAAGTTGCATAGCCAACTGCCTTTTGGATAAACAATTTTTTAGGACAACATAATACAAAGGCAATTCGAGTATTCATTGAACATGTCCACAAACGTGGAACAAAGAGAGAGAAAGAAAGAAAACGAGAAACCAGGGGACGAATAAGCAAGGTTCAACGTAAATGAGAGCGACTGAGAGCACGAGCAAACAGCTGGGGACTTACTGAAGGATGTGGTATCAGTGGAGGTCATAACGTCGAATTCTAGATAGCATTCAATGACAACCCTTGCTGGCTGTGTGAATGGGTGAAAGAACATAGGGAGAACAAGGCAAATCCATCAACAGCCCTTAAGTGTCCCAGTATTTGGTGTTGAGAGAGGCATCTTCGCAAGGGATGGTTCGGTTCCAGACGGCATCACAGCCTGGGTTGGTATAGAGTGGCAGATTAATGTAACAAGAAAACATTTTAATGGCGTGCAGGGAGGCAGGGCAGAGCCAGCTCTTTCTGCACTGCGTCTGAGGCCTATGAAGATATTTTAGTCTGCATACCGGAAACAACACCACGGAAAGAGAAAGAGAGAGAGTAGTCATACTAACGGATTCACTGAGCCTCGTGACCGTGCTGAAGTATGACCATGTGACGGAACCCAGCGTAGAACCATACGCAGCATCAAAGGTAATTACCTAACAATAAACATTCCAGGCCAGTCGACACGTATCTGGTACAACGAAACTGTCAACTAGCTAACAGGAGTAACGAAATCCATGAGGCCCATTCAAATGCACTCCAGTGACGTTAGAAAAAGGATGCGGGTGGCAGTCAGAGAGAATCCACCTTCTAGAACCGAAGTCCTCCAACGTTAATTTCGGATACGGTGCCAGGAAACAGACAATACGTAGTGCAGTTGCAATCATCAACGTACAGAAGCTTCTTGTATTCTCTCAAAATACACTTAAAGAGGTATTTAGGGCAAGATGGTCCTAGGTCATTTACCGTTTGATGTCCAAAAAAAGAGAACAGATTTGACTTGTAGGAGCCACACAACCTTAATTCCGGAGTCAACGATTAAAATCTATTAAGACCGGAGTAGGACGGATACTTACGGCGCTATAGCTATGTTCTTCCTTTTTTTGATTACGGATATGTTATTTGGGGAGGTAGAGGTAACTAGACCCTAATGGCAGACTTACAAGTAGTGCACACTAAGGCAGTGCGTGTTATTTAAGATCTCTTTCCGCGCGCTCCTGCAAGTGACTCGTTAGCGACACTTCACTAGAAAACCTTAGCTGCCGCGTAGCAGAGTATCGTGCTGTTTGTACGTACATGTCAGTTAACAACCTCTTTTCGCACTTTTTTTCACCATATATTTAAAAAAAGCGATTTTCATTAATTTTATATTAGGTGTAGGAGCAATATTCGTGCGCTATCAGGAGATTGGGGAATTGTTCCACAATTATTTTTTGTTGAACGTGTAGAACCAACTTAGCAATGACATAAGGGACGCCCCCACATCATTATTATTATTATTATTATTATTATTATTACTATTATTATTACTATTATTATTTATATAGAATCTTATTTATATCAGCTATTCTTGTAAGTTAATTTAACATTTTTATTTCTTCATTTATTTCTTATATTTGTATTTATAACTTATATAATTAATATTTTCGAAATCCAAGATGGCGGACCCAATTTCCGTATAGTATAACTAGTCTATCCTCCAAGTTGTGGTTTTGATACGTTCGAAGCTATGGAGGAGGCGGGGCGGAATGCTAACACCCCAGCATCAAAATGCCAAAAATAAATAGGGTTACTTGAGATTAAAATTTCGATAAAGAAAAATATTTCATCTTTTAAATTCTTCCCTCTTTATACAATATCTGGGCTTGAAAACTCAAGGGTATAAGGCAAATTTTTGCTGCCTTTAATTTGCGACAGATAGTTTTTCCTCAGTTCCCGTGCGTTGCTCACGAACACTTTTCGGCGCATTATCTGATATGTAAATAGGAAATCCTTGTAGTTATTGTACTTCAGTTTGCTTTCAGCCATCTTGATGGCATAAAGGTTGTCTGTGTGTCTCAGTAGCTTTTTTTAGATCATATTAGTGCCACCTTATGTTGTCGTCAATTTTCGCGATTTCCTGAAGTCTTGCGGAGACAGGAAACTTCAAGATGGCAGTTATTTATTGTAAACTCGAAGATCTGAAGGGACAAGACGAGTCCTCCCTCCCTTCCCCCCTTCTGCAACAAACGATGAATATAATAATAATAATAATAATAATAATAATAATAATAATAATAATAATAATAATCGCAGCTTACGCCATTAATACCTACAGACAGCCAGCTCGGCTATTTATCACTGGCGGTAGAGATCGTGTCAGCAGAAGGAACATCGGTGAAACATCGGTGGACGTTTTTTTTAAGAACTCTCCCCGACATTCAGGATCTACTAGAGCCACTAGAGAATGCAATATCTCAGGTGCTCATTCCTGCGATTACTGAGAGAAAGTGTAATCAGCTAGATAGGACTATTTTAGCGCTGCCAGTCCGCCTAGGTGGTCTTGGTTTTGGAAACCCATGCCTTGAAGCAAGCCGCGAGTACGCTTCCTCAGTCAAAGTAACAACACCCCTCGTTGAACAAATCGTATCTCAGTCACATGAGCTACCAGAACATTCCCTCGTAAAATCAGCACAACAGGCAGTAACAAGGGAAAGATCAAAGGAACTCGTAGACAGAACAGAGCGTATTAAGGAGATGGCTCCATGTAAGACTAAGCGAGGACTGAATCTGGCGGCGGAAAAAGGATCATCGGCGTGGCTTACAGTCCTCCCTCTTAAAGATCTGGGTTTTAACCTCAATAAAAGGCAGGTCCGCGACGCTGTTAAACTACGCTATGACTGGCCAATAGATGACATCCCTTCCACATGTGCCTGTGGGGAAGTTTTTACATTTGACCACTCCATGATCTGTAAACTAGGAGGTTTCGTCATTCAGCGTCACAATGAGCTCAGAGATCTGGAGGCTGAACTCCTGAGTACAGTTTGCAGTGACGTTGAGACTGAGCCAGTTCTCCTAGACATCTCTAGAGAACAGTTAAGTAGAGGATCCAACAAAGCACAAGATGCGAGATTGGATATCCATGCACGTGAGTTCTGGGAACAACGACGATCGGCATTCTTTGATGTAAGGGTTTGCCACCCCAATGCTGAATCTTATAGGGACCTGGAGCCGCAACAGATCTATCGTATGCATGGGAATGAGAAAAAACGCCTGTGCTCAAGGAGAGTTCTCGACATTGAGCATGGAACATTTACACGTTTGGTCTTCACTGCAACCGGCAGAATGGGCAATGAATGCTTGAGATACCATAGTCGATTAGCGGAGCTGATTGTTATCAAGAAAGGGGAGCAATATGCCAAAACCATGTCATGAATCAGAAGCCGAAGTTCATTCGCACTGTTAAGATCTGCACTCATCTGTCTTAGAGGTTCTAGGACATTACGAAGAATTCAACGTGACATCAAGAACGCGGACATTGACATTAAAAATGCAGAAGGGGCCATTTGAGAGATGCTTATTTTGTTTTTTTGGTTTTTTTTTTGTTTGTTTGTTTTTCTTTTCTTTTTATCAAGTGGAACTGATTTTAAAATGCCGAATTTCATTTTTTAAAACTTCATGACATTTTTTTTTTCTTTTTCTTTACAAAAACATTATTGCTTGAAAATATTATCTTTTTTTTTAATTGAAATGAATTGTGAATAAGTTTTTAATAGCTCTTTTTTATATGCTTTTAACTTGTAAATAGCAATTTCTGTGGAATATTTTAATAAAGAATTATTATTTAAAAAAATATAATAATAATAATAATAATAATAATAATAATAATAATAATAATAATAATAATAATAATAATTATAATGATAATAATAAAGGCTAGATAAGGTTAAGTTCTAAGGCTTAAGGGTGCAGGGTTTCATTAGACAGACTACACAACCCCATCCATAATTTTTCAGGGTACTCCCGCAGATTGTTGCAAGGTTTTTAATTCAGTATATGATTTAGGGAGGTGGATCAACGCTACAAAATTAAATGAGATCTCACCTTAATAAAATTGAACTTCAAGTTGAAGCTAAAATATTCGACAAACTAGGCTATTTTTGATGTTTGGAAAGGTTTATTAGTCTAAAAATGAAACTTTGAACCATCACCGACTTGTGACCACGAATAAGTGATTTAGAGTTCACCAGCAATGTAGATGATTTTCTATACTTTAGTGAACGGAAAATCAAACATTAAAAAATTCATTTTCCCCACAATAGTGTCCCTGTTCAATTATAGGTTTCTGTGTAACAACCAGATAAAGGTCTTGAGTCCAAGAGTCTTTAACAACAACAACAACAACAACAACAACAACAACAATAACAATGAATCCAATTGGATTCTTTCAAGAGTGCTGTTTGTTGTGGCTAATATGTTCATGCAATACCATTATTGAGTAGACTGATAATTATGCACCCGTTGCTATTGTTTCTTCCTAGTATCTTGGACAACAATCAGCTGGAGGTCTTGAATGAAGGAGTTTTTGATTTGAACACAAGACTGTGGTTTCTGTAAGTAAACGTACACAGATTGAGCGCTGAAGTAATTGATGAAATAAAGAGGTCTGGAAACAATTTGGTGTGATCGATCAGAGGTTATTGAATTAACCGTAATTATAGCAACCGTTTCTTGGCAGGCATATGTTCCAAAATTAGCAAATAAAGAAGCCTCGAATGTGCTCTGTTCTGTTGTAAATCACGCAGGAAGTAGCCTGCGAACGCAGACGTATTTCCGGCTGTCGAGATTCTCTCCGCCGAAAAATAACGTCTGCGTACCCGAGCCGCAAAACGATTTTCGTGACGTAGAAGCTTTTGCTTTCTCGTTCACCAATCACATTACATGATAGAATAAAACTCGAGTGGTCCACGCGACGGACAAACGCCACAGAGCTAGCATACACAATGGCATTTCGAAAACTAATCCTAACGGCTAAAAACGATCAGTAAGGAAACCTCCATTTGGTTTATTTGATTATTTCCCTTCATGATCAAGATAAACATCATTAAGCAGAGTTAAGCTAGGAATACTTTATTATCAATTTATTTACGAATTGCAGGATTCGTACGTGGAGCCGGATAGAGCTAAGCTATGAATACTTTATTATCAATTTATTTACGAACTGCAGGATTCGTACGTGGAGCCGGATAGAGCTAAGCTATGAATACTTTATTATCAATTTATTCACGAACTGCAGGATTCGTACGTGGAGCCGGATAGAGCTAAGCTATGAATACTTTATTATCAATTTATTTACGAACTGCAGGATTCGTACGTGGAGCCGGATAGAGCTAAGCTATGAATACTTTATTATCAATTTATTCACGAACTGCAGGATTCGTACGTGGAGCCGGATAGAGCTAAGCTATGAATACTTTATTATCAATTTATTTGCGAATGCAGGATTAATACGTGGAGCCGGGTAGAGCTAAGCTCTAAATGCTTTACTATCAATTTATTTAAGAACTGCAGGAGTCGTACGTGGAGCCGGGCGGCTCCATTTGTTAACGCCGGATGTGCGCTAAGCCATAAAACAATGGAGATACAAGCATGAAACCACGAGTAACGAAATCACGGATCCTATATATGTCTTCACAGATAACATTTATTAAACGCTGCTTGAAATCTTGCAGTTAATCCGAGCCGATAAACCTAAACAAATGCCACAGAACTAGCATACAAAATTGCATACCGAAGACTATTATCAGAAGCACCCAACGACAGTTTTCTCTCAGATCCTTTGAAACACTACTTTAGGCTATCTGGAGAGCCTTTAGAGCTCGGTAGGCTCATTTCAGGTCGCGCTATAATATTTTTATCTGTTCATTCATTGTAGGGGAACTTCAATCTTTTCGAAATTACTAGGGCATTTTTGTCCCTTTCCCGAAAACCTTATGTCTTATTTCCTTTCCGAAAATCTTAGCTGACCTTTTTTCGGTACCCGAAACGACATTTTTATCAATCCGAAAACACTAGGCTTTAAAATTTCCATATCACGAAAGTTCGAGGTGAAAATTCCCCTCAGAAAATTGTAGGGGATTGAGGGACTTCCGAACAGATAATTTACCGAAACGATCCGTTGGGTGCCCCTGTATTATATTCCTAACTGTTCAGAATGATAATTTAGCAGAGCTGAGCTAGCTATGAAGGTTTTAATACCAATTTATTTGCGAACTGAAGGAGCCCTGTAGGCCCGACAACATACTTTTTGAACTTGGTTAGGCCACTACTTGATATTTCATCGAGCTTGTCTATGGGGGAGAAACCACGACCACGTCACGATATATTTCTTACAAGTGGACTGCACCGACGAAAACACTATGGGCAACACTTGATAAATCAACAACTTGCTAAACCCCGTCGGCAAATTGACAAAAATATCCTTTTCATTTTCTACAACATACTTGATTGAATCCTTCTGGTGCTTATTTAACTTTTCAATACCGAAAACCTCGTAAACTTCTAAACGCGTCTCTAATACTGACTCGCCGTTGTTTTTCCATGAGTTAACGTGTACATCGCGCACGAATCTCGTGTGGTGGTTCTGTGATTTTATGAGCTAAACGGTGATTGGCTTAGAATTTCTGCGTCACGGAAATTGTTTTGCGCCTCGAGTACGCAGACGTTATTTTTCGGCGGAGAGAAACTCGACGTTCGCAGGCTACGCAGGAAGCGGCTAGATTACGAATAACGAAGTGTGGTGTACTTCTTGAGTGCGCTAGCCGCTTTTTAAGTGCTTTACAACAGAACAAAGCACAGTTGAGGCTTTTTCTTCATTTGTTTTATGATAAAGAATCATTATATTTCCCCATGCATTTTACCCTCACTTTCAAAACAAACTTCATTTTTCAAACGAACATCTCAGTAGTCATAAAACACGCTAAAATAAGCCCATCGCAATCCTTGATAAATGGTTCAAATGATTCGATTCGTTGAACAAGATGAAAACTGTCAAACACTTCAAAGCAAACCATCAAAGTTCACAAACTTTGCATAGTGAATGTAGAATGTAACGCCAGTGCTTCTTCATAGTTTTTCCATTTAAAAGTCAGGATGGAAAAGTAAAATGTTGAATGAAATCCAGTAAATTTGTGGTTCATGAAAATCAGGACGTTATTAACATGGCAATTCGAAAACAAACTGCTTAAAGCTTGCGGCTGGTATTAAATCAGCTGCTTCGATTTCAACATACAGCTGTATATTCTGTAAGTAAAGTTACACTGATTGACTGCTGAAGTAATTGATGAGATAAAGAGGTCTTTGTAATGCTGAAACCTAGTTAAGGAGTTTTTTAAATCTTGTTCTTTTATTTCTACAGGAACTTAAATAACAACGAGCTAAAGAAGTTACCTCCAAGGGTTTTTGATAAACTTACTCAACTGAGAGGTCTGTAAGTGACACTTTTCTCTACAAGAGAAGCAGAAATTTGTCCTGTCACACGAATCTGTCAAAACGACGGATTACTTAATTTTTTCTATATCAAGTAGTATGTTAAGTGATGGTTGCCATCAAATTATGCTTATATGTTGACAGGAATTTGAATGACAACCAGCTGGAGTACCTACATCGAGGTGTTTTTGATAAGAATAATCTACTGGGAAAGGAGTTAGAGGGGTGAGTAAAGCTGTATCTTGGTAAACAACAAGAAATCGCTGGTCTTTATGTTCCGTGGGTGTAAAAACTGTGACCAAAATATTATGTAAACAATCGCACATCGCACATCACCCCCAGCCTACCCTTCAGCGATCACTTGCTCTGATTTGTTGAAAGCCATGTTTCCATATCTCTGTGGAAACGCGGTCAAACTTTGATTAGAAAATGGAACCAGGAAGTTTTTTATTCGTGAATAAGTGCAATGAGTTACATAATCAAGAGTTAAAGTTACAATAGCCCTTTACAATGCTGCAACAATGGCCTGTGGTGGGCAATATTGTGCAACGTGTACGTGCCTGACCGTTGTCACCAAAGTGACAAATCAACTGTCAATGACTAACACAAAGTTCTTTGGATGCGAAAAGGGTGCCGCGTTGCACTAGTAATTCGTGTACACCTAGAACTGGTTTGTCGCCGTATTACTAATTATTAGTATATACCACACAAGTGAATAGTACTTTTTGTGCGCGCTGATTGGCTAGCTCGGAGGTTATTAGCCAAGTACTATTCACCTCGGAACAGCCGAAGAGAAACAAGATGACTTCCCGTTTCGCCACGGTTACTTAAGAGGAAATTATTTCGATAGACGAGGCGGGTGTTGAAAAAAAAATACTTAAATAGCAACAAAGTTTGGTTTGACGGCATTAAATGGTAAGTAATTAAATCTTTTCAACCTCATATTCTAAGGCGAAAAATGAAAATACAATTCCTTGTTTACGATAACTGCCGAGCACTAAAATTACAATAAAAACAATGAAACATCGAATGTTTTTCAGCATGGTTTCAACAAGACGAATTTCACACAAAAATATTGTGAAAAAAAGACACTGTGGGAACTTAACAAGTGTCTCCAAAAGTTTATTTGTCTGCAAGGAAGCGAGACGGAACTTGCTACTACAAGTTAAACAAAACCTATTCTTCCGTGACGCTGTCATGGCATTTAAATGCATGACTGGTCAAGCTCCACATCATCTCAGCGATCAATTTATGACAAGACTTGCGGTTACCAGGCGTGTGACTGGAAGTTGCTAACTTTTAAACATCCCCTTGTATAAGTCAAGTACCGGGCAGAAACTTTCTACTACCGCATGGTCCATATTTGGAACAATCTAGACAGTACTCTTAAAACTGCAAAATCGATTTCTACGTTTAAATTTTACCTGAAAAAATAAATTGATTACTGATTTTTTTTTTGTTAATAGTACGTCATGATAGTATTTAGTATCTTATTAGTATTAATTTTATTATAATTGTATAGTATGTAGTGATAACATCTATTACATAATTAATTCTTATAGGTATGTTTGTATTGTTAATTACATTGTCACTGAAAAGCCCCACAAGGGGAGTGTCAATAAAGTATTGTATTGTATTGTATTGTATTGCATTGTATTATATTGAAATCGCTAACCGCCGGCGTGGCGCGCGAGATTTTAAATTTTTTATATCATTTGTCGGCATATTGTCAGAAATAAAATAATTTTTTGGTCCACTATATGCTAAAACAATTATTCATCTCAGTATCGGTAAAAGTGATGGATATTAATCTACACTTCGGTGAATAATTGTTAATTAATCATCATCACAGATGATTAAACCACGGTATTATTTGTTTTTGGTGGTTACAGTTGGAATATTCCAACAAACCTAAATCCGGAATCTGAGGACAAACAAAAGCGTTCATATGGGCTGTGAGTAAATTTATCAAACCTCTTATTATTAAATTCCACTCAACCAGAATTCAACCACTTTAATAACTGAAATAACTGCAAGGCTGATCTGACTGTGTAGAAAACTTAACAGAACAGCGACATGATAGAGACGAAACCGAGAATCAAAATACAACCGTAGATAGATGTTTCGACGTTGTTGGCTCTCGTCAGCACTTTCTATACTTTTTATTTTACTTTCTTAACCAAGGAGACTCATCTTGAAAATCGTGTGCCTTGTTGCGCTACGTCATTGTCGAATTGCTTTACTGTTATAGAATCTGACTGCGCGCATAAATTTTCAACTCAAAATGGAGGAAGCATGTATATTAAGTGGGAAGAGCTTATTCTCAATCAACAAGTCTCACATGTCAATCTGTCGTTGTCCACGTAACGCCTCTTTCCATATCTATCATAATTGCCAGCTAGTAATTTAAATGTTAATTAAAGTAGTCATGTACGTATTTAATGTTAAAAAATCACTCTCTGAAATATATAAGCGCAGTTTTACTGTACTTTTTCAAATTTACGACGGTATTTGAACATGTTGACACATGCCTTTTTTTTACATGAGCTCGGATTCCTTTGTTCTTTTCGGGGGGAATATATTACATAACCCCCAAATCAACCGTCTGAAAAGCTGGGTGAGGCTTTGATTGTTTGGAAGCTAATTTAAATGCGAGGGGATTATGTGTTAATATGCAAGGAGGATAAGTTACTTATCCCCCTTGCATAAAAACACATAATCCCCACGCATTGATTTTTACAAAGAACAAATTTACAAGTGTTTATTTGGAGATGTTAAATACGACGCTACAATTTCTAAAATTGAACGCTGCAAACCTGTACACAGTAAATACAGTAAATTTGGAGGGTATCCCTCGGCCGGAATCTTCTTTATCTGTAAAAAGGTCGTTAAAAGACCCTCGGTGCGTAAATTGAAATTGTCAACTGCTTTCATGTTGTTTGCACCCGCAAACAAAGATTCAAAGTTGTTTTCCGAAAGCTCAATTGAGGTGCTGCCACTTTTAAAAACTGCTTTGAGTAACAAACAGTTCTGATTCTGAATCACTCAACATTGCTAGCCTGTTCCTAGCATTCACTACGAACAAGACGAACAACTAATTCCAAATGCAACTTTATAAAAGTAACATAATTAAAGAGCCGACAAACTTGTGAATCCCACCAGTCCCAGCATGGAGTGTTGAAAAACAAAAGAAAGATGAACAATAGAGGCATTTTTCTTCAACATATTTTTGCATCCCTTGAGGAATCCTCGCCAATGTAGAAATAAGTCCTTTGTCGGCCTTCAGCTCGTGGTTATGTGATTTATTCCCGTCGTGCGTTTACGCCCTCGGGCAACGCACGAGGGGAATAAATCATATAGCCCCTCGCGTAAGGCCGATAACTATTACTTATTAACCCGCGCACTTGTATGGCATTAATAGGCTAACTTAGAGTTCATTTTCACTTTTGATTGATTGTTTGTTTACAGATTTTTGTCGAATAACCAACTGAAGAACTTAACTCCTGGCATCTTTGATAACAATACTTGGCTGGACAGTGTGTAAGTTATTGTTCACAGAGTCGCACACCTAAAACTCAAGTGGAGAAATTGAATAACGAAACGTGAGAACGCTGTTTAATGTGAGCAGGATTTATACATAACAAGAGTTTTCTGTGCCTTTGTGATGATACATGTACCATCCTTTGTCTGTCTTGTCACGAATGAAACAAAAATCAGTTTAATCCTTACTTTTACGAGCCATTGGTAATATTTATTCTTCCAACATTAAAGATTCCTATTCGGAACTTAATAGGTTCGTGTTTTCAAGCACTTATGGCTTTTTGAATTTTTGAAATTTGAAGTTTGATTTTCTACTTTTTTTTCAATTAAAAATGTGGATGTTTCTACTAAACCAACGGC